>NW_025064411.1:0-68326 GCF_018152265.1 Drosophila ficusphila
GTTTTCGAATTTTTGGTTGATATTTTGTAATTTTTTTATGACCCCCGACTTGTCAAAATTTGCAAAAATGGGTTTGCAGAAAAGTGACCAGATCCCAGCACTGCTTAGCCCATAACTTTTGAAATTTTTACCCGATTTAAAAGTGGAATACCTCTCTGAATTTGTTATTAAAATATCTATCTAGCTGCATTATTGGTTTATTTTCGAATTTTTGGTCAATATTTTGTAATTTTTATGACCCTCGACCTGTCAAAATTTGCAAAAAATGGGTTTGCAGAAAAGTGACCAGATCCCAGCACTGCTTAGCCCAAACTTTTGAAATTTTTACCCGATTTAAAAGTGGAATACCTCTCTGAATTTGTTGTTAAAATATCTATCTAGCTGCATTATTGGTTTATTTTCGAATTTTTTGGTCAATATTTTGTAGTTTTTTATGACCCCGACCTGTCAAAATTTGCAAAAAAAAATGGGTTTGCAGAAAAGTGACCAGATCCCAGCACTGCTTATCCCATAACTTTTGAAATTTTTACCCGATTTAAAAGTGGAATGCCTCTCTGAATTTGTTATTAAAATATCTATCTAGCTACATCATTGGTTTATTTTCGAATTTTTGGTCAATGTTTCGTCATTTTTTATGACCCCCGACCTGTCAAAATTTGCAAAAAATGGGTTTGCAGAAAAGTGACCAGATCCCAGCACTGCTTAGCCCAAACTTTTGAAATTTTTACCCGATTTAAAAGTGGAATACCTCTCTGAATTTGTTATTCGAATATCTATCTAGCTGCATTATTGGTTTATTTTAGAATTTTTGGTCAATATTTTGTAGTTTTTTATGACCCCCGACCTGTCAAAATTTGCAAAAATGGGTTTGCAGAAAAGTGACCAGATCCCAGCACTGCTTAGCCCATAACTTTTGAAATTTTTACCCGATTTAAAAGTGGAATACCTCTCTGAATTTGCTATTAAAATATCTATCTAGCTGCATTATTGGTTTATTTTCGAATTTTTGGTTGATATTTTGTAATTTTTTATGACCCCCGACCTGTCAAAATTTGCAAAAAATGGGTTTGCAGAAAAGTGACCAGATCCCAGCACTGCTTAGCCCATAACTTTTGAAATTTTTACCCGATCTAAAAGTGGAATACCTCTCTGAATTTGTTGTTAAAATATCTATCTAGCTGCATTATTGGTTTATTTTCGAATTTTTGGTCAATATTTTGTAATTTTTTATGACCCCCGACCTGTCAAAATTTGCAAAAAAAAATGGGTTTGCAGAAAAGTGACCAGATCCCAGCACTGCTTATCCCATAACTTTTGAAATTTTTACCCGATTTAAAAGTGGAATGCCTCTCTGAATTTGTTATTAAAATATCTATCTAGCTACATCATTGGTTTATTTTCGAATTTTTGGTCAATGTTTCGTCATTTTTTATGACCCCCGACCTGTCAAAATTTGCAAAAAATGGGTTTGCAGAAAAGTGACCAGATCCCAGCACTGCTTAGCCCAAACTTTTGAAATTTTTACCCGATTTAAAAGTGGAATACCTCTCTGAATTTGTTATTCGAATATCTATCTAGCTGCATTATTGGTTTATTTTCGAATTTTTGGTCAATATTTTGTAGTTTTTTATGACCCCCGACCTGTCAAAATTTGCAAAAAATGGGTTTGCAGAAAAGTGACCAGATCCCAGCACTGCTTAGCCCAAACTTTTGAAATTTTTACCCGATTTAAAAGTGGAATACCTCTCTGAATTTGTTGTTAAAATATCTATCTAGCTGCATTATTGGTTTATTTTCGAATTTTTGGTCAATATTTTGTAGTTTTTTATGACCCCCGACTTGTTAAAATTTGCAAAAAATGGGTTTGCAGAAAAGTGACCAGAACCCAGCACTGCTTAGCCCATAACTTTTGAAATTTTTACCCGATTTAAAAGTGGAATGCCTCTCTGAATTTGTTATTAAAATATCTATCTAGCTGCATTATTGGCTTATTTTCGAATTTTTGGTCAATATTTTGTAATTTTTTATGACCCCCGACCTGTCAAAATTTGCAAAAAATGGGTTTGCAGAAAAGTGACCAGAACCCAGCACTGCTTAGCCCATAACTTTTGAAATTTTTACCCGATTTAAAAGTGGAATACCTCTCTGAATTTGTTATTCGAATATCTATCTAGCTGCATTATTGGTTTATTTTCGAATTTTTGGTCAATATTTTGTAATTTTTTATGACCCCCGACCTGTCAAAATTTGCAAAAAAATGGGTTCGCAGAAAAGTGACCAGAACCCAGCACTGCTTAGCCCATAACTTTTGAAATTTTTACCCGATTTAAAAGTGGAATGCCTCTCTGAATTTGTTATTAAAATATCTATCTAGCTACATCATTGGTTTATTTTCGAATTTTTGGTCAATGTTTCGTCATTTTTTATGACCCCCGACCTGTCAAAATTTGCAAAAAATGGGTTTGCAGAAAAGTGACCAGATCCCAGCACTGCTTAGCCCAAACTTTTGAAATTTTTACCCGATTTAAAAGTGGAATACCTCTCTGAATTTGTTATTCGAATATCTATCTAGCTGCATTATTGGTTTATTTTCGAATTTTTGGTCAATATTTTGTAATTTTTTATGACCCCCGACCTGTCAAAATTTTCAAAAAATGGGTTCGCAGAAAAGTGACCAGAACCCAGCACTGCTTAGCCCATAACTTTTGAAATTTTTACCCGATTTAAGGCAGTGGTCTGCTTTACAGACTTCAAAAAATCGATTTTTTTTTTTTTGTCTTAAATCTATTCTAAAACTATCCAAGAATATGTGTTCAAAATTTTAGAGGCCAATTCGACATATTTTCGAAGCTAGATCAGTTTTAGTGGCCGAGCGTCGAGCAGGTTCGTATGCTCGGGCAGACTTTACAGCCCGTTTTCTCGAGTTTTTATTTTCACAAGTCTTGGAAAACGGTGCCGGCCATAGTAAAAAAATATATGTCCGATCGAAAAAAACCAAAGTGATCTAGCTTCAGTATTGAATTATCTTCTATTTGAACTAAAAAAAATGGATAAAAGTACTATTTAAATTACTTGTTTTGCAACTTAAAGTGAACTTTTTTTTCCAAAAAAGCGAATTTTTTTTCAAACTTAGAAAAAATTTGGAATTTCGTCATTTCTTCGGAATTTTTTTAGTTCATATAGAAAAGGAACTTATAAAAAGTAAAAAAAAAATTTGGTTCCACTGTTTCAGATGCATCGCACGAACTCCATCACCGGCACCGATTAACAAGTGCACACTCTAGGCGCCCCAGAAAAATCGTTACAACTTCCGCTAATTTCAATTATTTGCAATAATAAAAATTGTTTTTTAAAGTTTAAATATAATATTATATCGTCTCAAAATTTCGTTTACCGCAATCATTTCCTTCCCTTTCAAAAAAATTGTTGAAAAAACGCTCTTTTTTCGGCTCCTAAAGCAGACCACTGCCTTAAAAGTGGAATACCTCTCTGAATTTGTTATTAAAATATCTATCTAGCTGCATTATTGGTTTATTTTCGAATTTTTGGTCAATATTTTGTAGTTTTTTATGACCCCCGACTTGTTAAAATTTGCAAAAAATGGGTTTGCAGAAAAGTGACCAGATCCCAGCACTGCTTATCCCAAACCTTTTGAAATTTTTACCCGATTTAAAAGTGGAATACCTCTCTGAATTTGCTATTAAAATATCTATCTAGCTGGATTATTGGTTTATTTTCGAATTTTTGGTCAATATTTTGTAATTTTTTATGACCCCCGACCTGTCAAAATTTGCAAAAAATGGGTTTGCAGAAAAGTGACAAGATCCCAGCACTGCTTAGCCCAAACTTTTGAAATTTTTAACCGATTTAAAAGTGGAATACCTCTCTGAATTTGTTATTAAAATATCTATCTAGCTGCATTATTGGTTTATTTTCTAATTTTTGGTTGATATTTTGTAATTTTTTATGACCCCCGACCTGTCAAAATTTGCAAAAAATGGGTTTGCAGAAAAGTGACAAGATCCCAGCACTGCTTAGCCCAAACTTTTGAAATTTTTACCCGATTTAAAAGTGGAATACCTCTCTGAATTTGCTATTAAAATATCTATTTAGCTGCATTATTGGTTTATTTTCGAATTTTTGGTCAATATTTTTTAATTTTTTATGACCCCCGACCTGTCAAAATTTGCAAAAAATGGGTTTGCAGAAAAGTGACCAGATCCCAGCACTGCTTAGCCCATAACTTTTGAAATTTTTACCCGATTTAAAAGTGGAATACCTCTCTGAATTTGTTATTCGAATATCTATCTAGCTGCATTATTGGTTTATTTTCGAATTTTTGGTCAATATTTTGTAGTTTTTTATGACCCCCGACCTGTCAAAATTTGCAAAAAATGGGTTTGCAGAAAAGTGACCAGATCCCAGCACTGCTTAGCCCAAACTTTTGAAATTTTTACCCGATTTAAAAGTGGAATATCTCTCTGAATTTGTTATTAAAATATCTATCTAGCTGCATTATTGGTTTATTTTCGAATTTTTTGGTCAATATTTTGTAGTTTTTTATGACCCCCGACTTGTTAAAATTTGCAAAAAATGGGTTTGCAGAAAAGTGACCAGATCCCAGCACTGCTTAGCCCAAACTTTTGAAATTTTTACCCGATTTAAAAGTGGAATACCTCTCTGAATTTGTTATTCGAATATCTATCTAGCTGCATTATTGACCCCCACCTGTCAAAATTTGCAAAAAATGGGTTTGCAGAAAAGTGACCAGATCCCAGCACTGCTTAGCCCAAACTTTTGAAATTTTTACCCGATTTAAAAGTGGAATACCTCTCTGAATTTGTTACTCGAATATCTATCTAGCTGCATTATTGGTTTATTTTCGAATTTTTGGTCAATATTTTGTAGTTTTTTATGACCCCCGACTTGTTAAAATTTGCAAAAAATGGGTTTGCAGAAAAGTGACCAGATCCCAGCACTGCTTATCCCAAACCTTTTGAAATTTTTACCCGATTTAAAAGTGGAATACCTCTCTGAATTTGCTATTAAAATATCTATCTAGCTGCATTATTGGTTTATTTTCGAATTTTTGGTCAATATTTTGTAATTTTTTATGACCCCCGACCTGTCAAAATTTGCAAAAAATGAGTTTGCAGAAAAGTGACCAGATCCCAGCACTGCTTAGCCCATAACTTTTGAAATTTTTACCCGATTTAAAAGTGGAATACCTCTCTGAATTTGTTATTCGAATATCTATCTAGCTGCATTATTGGTTTATTTTCGAATTTTTGGTCAATATTTTGTAATTTTTTATGACCCCCGACCTGTCAAAATTTTCAAAAAATGGGTTCGCAGAAAAGTGACCAGAACCCAGCACTGCTTAGCCCATAACTTTTGAAATTTTTACCCGATTTAAAAGTGGAATACCTCTCTGAATTTGTTATTAAAATATCTATCTAGCTGCATTATTGGTTTATTTTCGAATTTTTGGTCAATATTTTGTAGTTTTTTATGACCCCCGACTTGTTAAAATTTGCAAAAAATGGGTTTGCAGAAAAGTGACCAGATCCCAGCACTGCTTATCCCAAACCTTTTGAAATTTTTACCCGATTTAAAAGTGGAATACCTCTCTGAATTTGCTATTAAAATATCTATCTAGCTGCATTATTGGTTTATTTTCGAATTTTTGGTCAATATTTTGTAATTTTTTATGACCCCCGACCTGTCAAAATTTGCAAAAAATAGGTTTGCAGAAAAGCGACAAGATCCCAGCACTGCTTAGCCCAAACTTTTGAAATTTTTAACCGATTTAAAAGTGGAATACCTCTCTGAATTTGTTGTTAAAATATCTATCTAGCTGCATTATTGGTTTATTTTCTAATTTTTGGTTGATATTTTGTAATTTTTTATGACCCCCGACCTGTCAAAATTTGCAAAAAATGGGTTTGCAGAAAAGTGACAAGATCCCAGCACTGCTTAGCCCAAACTTTTGAAATTTTTACCCGATTTAAAAGTGGAATACCTCTCTGAATTTGTTATTCGAATATCTATCTAGCTGCATTATTGGTTTATTTTCGAATTTTTGGTCAATATTTTGTAGTTTTTTATGACCCCCGACCTGTCAAAATTTGCAAAAAATGGGTTTGCAGAAAAGTGACCAGATCCCAGCACTGCTTAGCCCAAACTTTTGAAATTTTTACCCGATTTAAAAGTGGAATATCTCTCTGAATTTGTTATTAAAATATCTATCTAGCTGCATTATTGGTTTATTTTCGAATTTTTGGTCAATATTTTGTAGTTTTTTATGACCCCCGACTTGTTAAAATTTGCAAAAAATGGGTTTGCAGAAAAGTGACCAGATCCCAGCACTGCTTATCCCAAACCTTTTGAAATTTTTACCCGATTTAAAAGTGGAATACCTCTCTGAATTTGCTATTAAAATATCTATCTAGCTGCATTATTGGTTTATTTTCGAATTTTTGGTCAATATTTTGTAGTTTTTTATGACCCCCGACCTGTCAAAATTTGCAAAAAATGGGTTTGCAGAAAAGTGACCAGATCCCAGCACTGCTTAGCCCAAACTTTTGAAATTTTTACCCGATTTAAAAGTGGAATACCTCTCTGAATTTGTTATTAAAATATCTATCTAGCTGCATTATTGGTTTATTTTCGAATTTTTGGTCAATATTTTGTAGTTTTTTATGACCCCCGACCTGTCAAAATTTGCAAAAAATGGGTTTGCAGAAAAGTGACCAGATCCCAGCACTGCTTAGCCCAAACTTTTGAAATTTTTACCCGATTTAAAAGTGGAATACCTCTCTGAATTTGTTATTCGAATATCTATCTAGCTGCATTATTGGTTTATTTTTCGAATTTTTGGTCAATATTTTGTAGTTTTTTATGACCCCCGACCTGTCAAAATTTGCAAAAAATGGGCTTGCAGAAAAGTGACCAGATCCCAGCACTGCTTAGCCCAAACTTTAGAAATTTTTACCCGATTTAAAAGTGGAATACCTCTCTGAATTTGTTATTCGAATATCTATCTAGCTGCATTATTGGTTTATTTTCGAATTTTTGGTCAATATTTTGTAGTTTTTTATGACCCCCGACCTGTCAAAATTTGCAAAAAATGGGTTTGCAGAAAAGTGACCAGATCCCAGCACTGCTTAGCCCATAACTTTTGAAATTTTTACCCGACTTAAAAGTGGAATACCTCTCTGAATTTGTTGTTAAAATATCTATCTAGCTGCATTATTGGTTTATTTTCGAATTTTTTGGACAATATTTTGTAGTTTTTTATGACCCCCGACCTGTCAAAATTTGCAAAAAATGGGTTTGCAGAAAAGTGACCAGATCCCAGCACTGCTTAGCCCATAACTTTTGAAATTTTTACCCGATTTAAAAGTGGAATACCTCTCTGAATTTGTTATTCGAATATCTATCTAGCTGCATTATTGGTTTATTTTCGAATTTTTGGTCAATATTTTGTAATTTTTTATGACCCCCGACCTGTCAAAATTTTCAAAAAATGGGTTCGCAGAAAAGTGACCAGAACCCAGCACTGCTTAGCCCATAACTTTTGAAATTTTTACCCGATTTAAGGCAGTGGTCTGCTTTACAGACTTCAAAAAATCGATTTTTTTTTTTTGTCTTAAATCTATTCTAAAACTATCCAAGAATATGTGTTCAAAATTTTAGAGGCCAATTCGACATATTTTCGAAGCTAGATCAGTTTTAGTGGCCGAGCGTCGAGCAGGTTCGTATGCTCGGGCAGACTTTACAGCCCGTTTTCTCGAGTTTTTATTTTCACAAGTCTTGGAAAACGGTGCCGGCCATAGTAAAAAAAAATATATGTCCGATCGAAAAAAACCAAAGTGATCTAGCTTCAGTATTGAATTATCTTCTATTTGAACTAAAAAAAATGGATAAAAGTACTATTTAAATTACTTGTTTTGCAACTTAAAGTGAACTTTTTTTTTCCAAAAAGCGAATTTTTTTTCAAACTTAGAAAAAATTTGGAATTTCGTCATTTCTTCGGAATTTTTATAGTTCATATAGAAAAGGAACTTATAAAAAGTAAAAAAAAATTTGGTTCCACTGTTTCAGATGCATCGCACGAACTCCATCACCGGCACCGATTAACAAGTGCACACTCTAGGCGCCCCAGAAAAATCGTTACAACTTCCGCTAATTTCAATTATTTGCAATAATAAAAATTGTTTTTTAAAGTTTAAATATAATATTATATCGTCTCAAAATTTCGTTTACCGCAATCATTTCCTTCCCTTTCAAAAAAATTGTTGAAAAAACGCTCTTTTTTCGGCTCCTAAAGCAGACCACTGCCTTAAAAGTGGAATACCTCTCTGAATTTGTTATTAAAATATCTATCTAGCTGCATTATTGGTTTATTTTCGAATTTTTGGTCAATATTTTGTAGTTTTTTATGACCCCCGACTTGTTAAAATTTGCAAAAAATGGGTTTGCAGAAAAGTGACCAGATCCCAGCACTGCTTATCCCAAACCTTTTGAAATTTTTACCCGATTTAAAAGTGGAATACCTCTCTGAATTTGCTATTAAAATATCTATCTAGCTGGATTATTGGTTTATTTTCGAATTTTTGGTCAATATTTTGTAATTTTTTATGACCCCCGACCTGTCAAAATTTGCAAAAAATGGGTTTGCAGAAAAGTGACAAGATCCCAGCACTGCTTAGCCCAAACTTTTGAAATTTTTACCCGATTTAAAAGTGGAATACCTCTCTGAATTTGTTGTTAAAATATCTATCTAGCTGCATTATTGGTTTATTTTCTAATTTTTGGTTGATATTTTGTAATTTTTTATGACCCCCGACCTGTCAAAATTTGCAAAAAATGGGTTTGCAGAAAAGTGACAAGATCCCAGCACTGCTTAGCCCAAACTTTTGAAATTTTTACCCGATTTAAAAGTGGAATACCTCTCTGAATTTGTTATTCGAATATCTATCTAGCTGCATTATTGGTTTATTTTCGAATTTTTGGTCAATATTTATTAATTTTTTATGACCCCCGACCTGTCAAAATTTGCAAAAAAATGGGTTTGCAGAAAATTGACCAGATCCCAGAACTGCTTAGCCCATAACTTTTGAATTTTTTACCCGATTTAAAAGGGGAATACCTCTCTGAATTTGTTATTAAAATATCTATCTACCTGCATCATTGGTTTGTTTTCGAATTTTTGGTTGATATTTTGTAATTTTTTATGACCCCCGACTTGTCAAAATTTGCAAAAATGGGTTTGCAGAAAAGTGACCAGATCCCAGCACTGCTTAGCCCATAACTTTTGAAATTTTTACCCGATTTAAAAGTGGAATACCTCTCTGAATTTGTTATTAAAATATCTATCTAGCTGCATTATTGGTTTATTTTCGAATTTTTGGTCAATATTTTGTAATTTTTATGACCCCCGACCTGTCAAAATTTGCAAAAAATGGGTTTGCAGAAAAGTGACCAGATCCCAGCACTGCTTAGCCCAAACTTTTGAAATTTTTACCCGATTTAAAAGTGGAATACCTCTCTGAATTTGTTGTTAAAATATCTATCTAGCTGCATTATTGGTTTATTTTCGAATTTTTGGTCAATATTTTGTAGTTTTTTATGACCCCCGACCTGTCAAAATTTGCAAAAAATGGGTTTGCAGAAAAGTGACCAGATCCCAGCACTGCTTAGCCCAAACTTTTGAAATTTTTACCCGATTTAAAAGTGGAATACCTCTCTGAATTTGTTATTCGAATATCTATCTAGCTGCATTATTGGTTTATTTTCGAATTTTTGGTCAATATTTATTAATTTTTTATGACCCCCGACCTGTCAAAATTTGCAAAAAAAATGGGTTTGCAGAAAATTGACCAGATCCCAGAACTGCTTAGCCCATAACTTTTGAATTTTTTACCCGATTTAAAAGGGGAATACCTCTCTGAATTTGTTATTAAAATATCTATCTACCTGCATCATTGGTTTGTTTTCGAATTTTTGGTTGATATTTTGTAGTTTTTTATGACCCCCGACCTGTCAAAATTTGCAAAAAATGGGTTTGCAGAAAAGTGACCAGATCCCAGCACTGCTTAGCCCAAACTTTTGAAATTTTTACCCGATTTAAAAGTGGAATACCTCTCTGAATTTGTTATTAAAATATCTATCTAGCTGCATTATTGGTTTATTTTCGAATTTTTGGTCAATATTTTGTAATTTTTTATGACCCCCGACCTGTCAAAATTTGCAAAAAATGGGTTTGCAGAAAAGTGACCAGATCCCAGCACTGCTTAGCCCAAACTTTTGAAATTTTTACCCGATTTAAAAGTGGAATACCTCTCTGAATTTGTTATTAAAATATCTATCTAGCTACATCATTGGTTTATTTTCGAATTTTTGGTCAATGTTTCGTCATTTTTTATGACCCCCGACTTGTTAAAATTTACAAAAAATGGGTTTGCAGAAAAGTGACCAGATCCCAGCACTGCTTATCCCAAACCTTTTGAAATTTTTACCCGATTTAAAAGTGGAACACCTCTCTGAATTTGGTATTAAAATATCTATCTAGCTGCATTATTGGTTTATTTTCGAATTTTTGGTCAATATTTTGTAGTTTTTTATGACCCCCGACCTGTCAAAATTTGCAAAAAATGGGTTTGCAGAAAAGTGACCAGATCCCAGCACTGCTTAGCCCATAACTTTTGAAATTTTTACCCGATTTAAAAGTGGAATACCTCTCTGAATTTGTTGTTAAAATATCTATCTAGCTGCATTATTGGTTTATTTTCGAATTTTTGGTCAATATTTTGTAATTTTTTATGACCCCCGACCTGTCAAAATTTGCAAAAAATGGGTTTGCAGAAAAGTGACCAGATCCCAGCACTGCTTAGCCCAAACTTTTGAAATTTTTACCCGATTTAAAAGTGGAATACCTCTCTGAATTTGTTGTTAAAATATCTATCTAGCTGCATTATTGGTTTATTTTCGAATTTTTGGTCAATATTTTTTAATTTTTTATGACCCCCGACCTGTCAAAATTTGCAAAAAATGGGTTTGCAGAAAAGTGACCAGATCCCAGCACTGCTTAGCTCATAACTTTTGAAATTTTTACCCGATTTAAAAGTGGAATACCTCTCTGAATTTGTTGTTAAAATATCTATCTAGCTGCATTATTGGTTTATTTTCGAATTTTTGGTCAATATTTTGTAATTTTTTATGACCCCCGACCTGTCAAAATTAGCAAAAAATGGGTTTGCAGAAAAGTGACAAGATCCCAGCACTGCTTAGCCCAAACTTTTGAAATTTTTACCCGATTTAAAAGTGGAATACCTCTCTGAATTTGTTATTCGAATATCTATCTAGCTGCATTATTGGTTTATTTTCGAAGTTTTGGTCAATATTTTGTAGTTTTTTATGACCCCCGACCTGTCAAAATTTGCAGAAAATAAAGTGACCAGATCCCAGCACTGCTTAGCCCAAACTTTTGAAATTTTTACCCGATTTAAAAGTGGAATACCTCTCTGAATTTGTTATTAAAATATCTATATAGCTACATCATTGGTTTATTTTCGAATTTTTGGTCAATGTTTCGTCATTTTTTATGACCCCCGACCTGTCAAAATTTGCAAAAAATGGGTTTGCAGAAAAGTGACCAGATCCCAGCACTGCTTAGCCCAAACTTTTGAAATTTTTACCCGATTTAAAAGTGGAATACCTCTCTGAATTTGTTATTCGAATATCTATCTAGCTGCATTATTGGTTTATTTTCGAATTTTTGGTCAATATTTTGTAACTTTTTATGACCCCCGACCTGTCAAAATTTGCAAAAAATGGGTTTGCAGAAAAGTGACCAGATCCCAGCACTGCTTAGCTCATAACTTTTGAAATTTTTACCCGATTTAAAAGTGGAATACCTCTCTGAATTTGTTGTTAAAATATCTATCTAGCTGCATTATTGGTTTATTTTCGAATTTTTGGTCAATATTTTGTAATTTTTTATGACCCCCGACCTGTCAAAATTAGCAAAAAATGGGTTTGCAGAAAAGTGACAAGATCCCAGCACTGCTTAGCCCAAACTTTTGAAATTTTTACCCGATTTAAAAGTGGAATACCTCTCTGAATTTGTTATTCGAATATCTATCTAGCTGCATTATTGGTTTATTTTCGAAGTTTTGGTCAATATTTTGTAGTTTTTTATGACCCCCGACCTGTCAAAATTTGCAGAAAATAAAGTGACCAGATCCCAGCACTGCTTAGCCCAAACTTTTGAAATTTTTACCCGATTTAAAAGTGGAATACCTCTCTGAATTTGTTGTTAAAATATCTATCTAGCTGCATCATTGGTTTATTTTCGAATTTTTGGTCAATATTTTGTAATTTTTTATGACCCCCGACCTGTCAAAATTTGCAAAAAATGGGTTTGCAGAAAAGTGACCAGATCCCACCACTGCTTAGCCCAAACTTTTGAAATTTTTACCCGATTTAAAAGTGGAATACCTCTCTGAATTTGTTGTTAAAATATCTATCTAGCTGCATTATTGGTTTATTTTCGAATTTTTGGTCAATATTTTTTAATTTTTTATGACCCCCGTTCTGTCAAAATTTGCAAAAAATGGGTTTGCAGAAAAGTGACCAGATCCCAGCACTGCTTAGCCCAAACCTTTTGAAATTTTTACCCGATTTAAAAGTGGAATACCTCTCTGAATTTGCTATTAAAATATCTATCTAGCTGCATTATTGGTTTATTTTCGAATTTTTGGTCAATATTTTGTAGTTTTTTATGACCCCCGACCTGTCAAAATTTGCAAAAAATGGGTTTGCAGAAAGTGACCAGATCCCAGCACTGCTTAGCCCAAACTTTTGAAATTTTTACCCGATTTAAAAGTGGAATGCCTCTCTGAATTTGTTATTAAAATATCTATCTAGCTACATCATTGGTTTATTTTCGAATTTTTGGTCAATGTTTCGTCATTTTTTATGACCCCCGACCTGTCAAAATTTGCAAAAAAATGGGTTTGCAGAAAAGTGACCAGATCCCAGCACTGCTTATCCCATAACTTTTGAAATTTTTACCCGATTTAAAAGTGGAATACCTCTCTGAATTTGTTATTCGAATATCTATCTAGCTGCATTATTGGTTTATTTTCGAATTTTTGGTCAATATTTTTTAATTTTTTATGACCCCCGACCTGTCAAAATTTGCAAAAAAATGGGTTTGCAGAAAAGTGACCAGATCCCAGCACTGCTTATCCCATAACTTTTGAAATTTTTACCCGATTTAAAAGTGGAATACCTCTCTGAATTTGCTATTAAAATATCTATCTAGCTGCATTATTGGTTTATTTTCGAATTTTTGGTCAATATTTTGTAATTTTTTATGACCCCCGACCTGTCAAAATTTGCAAAAAAATGGGTTTGCAGAAAAGTGACCAGATCCCAGCACTGCTTAGCCCAAACTTTTGAAATTTTTACCCGATTTAAAAGTGGAATACCTCTCTGAATTTGGTATTCGAATATCTATCTAGCTGCATTATTGGTTTATTTTCGAATTTTTGGTCAATATTTTGTAATTTTTTATGACCCCCGACCTGTCAAAATTTGCAAAAAATGGGTTTGCAGAAAAGTGACCAGAACCCAGCACTGCTTAGCCCATAACTTTTGAAATTTTTACCCGATTTAAAAGTGGAATACCTCTCTGAATTTGCTATTAAAATATCTATCTAGCTGCATTATTGGTTTATTTTCGAATTTTTGGTCAATATTTTGTAATTTTTTATGACCCCCGACCTGTCAAAATTTGCAAAAAATGGGTTTGCAGAAAAGTGACCAGATCCCAGCACTGCTTAGCCCAAACTTTTGAAATTTTTACCCGATTTAAAAGTGGAATACCTCTCTGAATTTGGTATTCGAATATCTATCTAGCTGCATTATTGGTTTATTTTCGAATTTTTGGTCAATATTTTGTAGTTTTTTATGACCCCCGACCTGTCAAAATTTGCAAAAAATGGGTTTGCAGAAAAGTGACCAGATCCCAGCACTGCTTAGCCCAAACTTTTGAAATTTTTACCCGATTTAAAAGTGGAATACCTCTCTGAATTTGTTGTTAAAATATCTATCTAGCTGCATTATTGGTTTATTTTCGAATTTTTGGTCAATATTTTTTAATTTTTTATGACCCCCGACCTGTCAAAATTTGCAAAAAATGGGTTTGCAGAAAAGTGACCAGATCCCAGCACTGCTTAGCCCATAACTTTTGAAATTTTTACCCGATTTAAAAGTGGAATACCTCTCTGAATTTGTTGTTAAAATATCTATCTAGCTGCATTATTGGTTTATTTTCGAATTTTTGGTCATTATTTTGTAATTTTTTATGACCCCCGATCTGTCAAAATTTGCAAAAAATGGGTTTGCAGAAAAGTGACAAGATCCCAGCACTGCTTAGCCCAAACTTTTGAAATTTTTACCCGATTTAAAAGTGGAATACCTCTCTGAATTTGTTATTCGAATATCTATCTAGCTGCATTATTGGTTTATTTTCGAAGTTTTGGTCAATATTTTGTAGTTTTTTATGACCCCCGACCTGTCAAAATTTGCAAAAAATAAAGTGACCAGATCCCAGCACTGCTTAGCCCATAACTTTTGAAATTTTTACCCGATTTAAAAGTGGAATACCTCTCTGAATTTGTTGTTAAAATATCTATCTAGCTGCATTATTGGTTTATTTTCGAATTTTTGGTCAATATTTTGTAATTTTTTATGACCCCCGACCTGTCAAAATTTGCAAAAAATGGGTTTGCAGAAAAGTGACCAGATCCCAGCACTGCTTAGCTCATAACTTTTGAAATTTTTACCCGATTTAAAAGTGGAATACCTCTCTGAATTTGTTGTTAAAATATCTATCTAGCTGCATTATTGGTTTATTTTCGAATTTTTGGTCAATATTTTGTAATTTTTTATGACCCCCGACCTGTCAAAATTTGCAAAAAATGGGTTTGCAGAAAAGTGACAAGATCCCAGCACTGCTTAGCCCAAACTTTTGAAATTTTTACCCGATTTAAAAGTGGAATACCTCTCTGAATTTGTTATTCGAATATCTATCTAGCTGCATTATTGGTTTATTTTCGAAGTTTTGGTCAATATTTTGTAGTTTTTTATGACCCCCGACCTGTCAAAATTTGCAGAAAATAAAGTGACCAGATCCCAGCACTGCTTAGCCCAAACTTTTGAAATTTTTACCCGATTTAAAAGTGGAATACCTCTCTGAATTTGTTATTAAAATATCTATATAGCTACATCATTGGTTTATTTTCGAATTTTTGGTCAATGTTTCGTCATTTTTTATGACCCCCGACCTGTCAAAATTTGCAAAAAATGGGTTTGCAGAAAAGTGACCAGATCCCAGCACTGCTTAGCCCAAACTTTTGAAATTTTTACCCGATTTAAAAGTGGAATACCTCTCTGAATTTGTTATTCGAATATCTATCTAGCTGCATTATTGGTTTATTTTCGAATTTTTGGTCAATATTTTGTAATTTTTTATGACCCCCGACCTGTCAAAATTTGCAAAAAATGGGTTTGCAGAAAAGTGACAAGATCCCAGCACTGCTTAGCCCAAACTTTTGAAATTTTTACCCGATTTAAAAGTGGAATACCTCTCTGAATTTGCTATTAAAATATCTATCTAGCTGCATTATTGGTTTATTTTCGAATTTTTGGTCAATATTTTTTAATTTTTTATGACCCCCGACCTGTCAAAATTTGCAAAAAATGGGTTTGCAGAAAAGTGACCAGAACCCAGCACTGCTTAGCCCATAACTTTTAAAATTTTTACCCGATTTAAAAGTGGAATACCTCTCTGAATTTGTTATTAAAATATCTTTCTAGCTGCATTATTGGTTTATTTTCGAATTTTTGGTCAATATTTTTTAATTTTTTATGACCCCCGACCTGTCAAAATTTGCAAAAAAATGGGTTTGCAGAAAAGTGACCAGATCCCAGCACTGCTTATCCCATAACTTTTGAAATTTTTACCCAATTTAAAAGTGGAATGCCTCTCGGAATTTGTTATTAAAATATCTATCTAGCTACATCATTGGTTTATTTTCGAATTTTTGGTCAATGTTTCGTCATTTTTTATGACCCCCGACCTGTCAAAATTTGCAAAAAATGGGTTTGCAGAAAAGTGACCAGATCCCAGCACTGCTTAGCCCAAACTTTTGAAATTTTTACCCGATTTAAAAGTGGAATACCTCTCTGAATTTGTTGTTAAAATATCTATCTAGCTGCATTATTGGTTTATTTTTTGAATTTTTGGTCAATATTTTGTAGTTTTTTATGACCCCCGACCTGTCAAAATTTGCAAAAAAATGGGTTTGCAGAAAAGTGACCAGATCCCAGCACTGCTTAGCCCAAACTTTTGAAATTTTTACCCGATTTAAAAGTGGAATACCTCTCTGAATTTGTTATTCGAATATCTATCTAGCTGCATTATTGGTTTATTTTCGAATTTTTGGTCAATATTTTGTAGTTTTTTATGACCCCCGACCTGTCAAAATTTGCAAAAAATGGGTTTGCAGAAAAGTGACCAGATCCCAGCACTGCTTAGCCCAAACTTTTGAAATTTTTACCCGATTTAAAAGTGGAATACCTCTCTGAATTTGTTATTAAAATATCTATCTAGCTGCATTATTGGTTTATTTTCGAATTTTTGGTCAATATTTTGTAATTTTTTATGACCCCCGACCTGTCAAAATTTGCAAAAAAATGGGTTTGCAGAAAAGTGACCAGATCCCAGCACTGCTTAGCCCATAACTTTTGAAATTTTTACCCGATTTAAAAGTGGAATACCTCTCTGAATTTGTTATTAAAATATCTATCTAGCTGCATTATTGGTTTATTTTCGAATTTTTGGTCAATATTTTGTCATTTTTTATGACCCCCGACCTGTCAAAATTTGCAAAAAATGGGTTTGCAGAAAAGTGACCAGATCCCAGCACTGCTTAGCCCAAACTTTTGAAATTTTTACCCGATTTAAAAGTGGAATACCTCTCTGAATTTGTTATTAAAATATCTATCTAGCTGCATTATTGGTTTATTTTCGAATTTTTGGTCAATATTTTGTAATTTTTTATGACCCCCGACCTGTCAAAATTTGCAAAAAATGGGTTTGCAGAAAAGTGACCAGATCCCAGCACTGCTTAGCCCATAACTTTTGAAATTTTTACCCGATTTAAAAGTGGAATACCTCTCTGAATTTGTTATTAAAATATCTATCTAGCTGCATTATTGGTTTATTTTCGAATTTTTGGTCAATATTTTGTAAGTTTTTTATGACCCCCGACCTGTCAAAATTTGCAAAAAATGGGTTTGCAGAAAAGTGACCAGATCCCAGCACTGCTTAGCCCATAACTTTTGAAATTTTTACCCGATTTAAAAGTGGAATACCTCTCTGAATTTGTTATTAAAATATCTATCTAGCTGCATTATTGGTTTATTTTCGAATTTTTGGTCAATATTTTGTCATTTTTTATGACCCCCGACCTGTCAAAATTTGCAAAAAATGGGTTTGCAGAAAAGTGACCAGATCCCAGCACTGCTTAGCCCATAACTTTTGAAATTTTTACCCGATTTAAAAGTGGAATACCTCTCTGAATTTGTTATTAAAATATCTATCTAGCTGCATTATTGGTTTATTTTCGAATTTTTGGTCAATATTTTGTAGTTTTTTATGACCCCCGACCTGTCAAAATTTGCAAAAAATGGGTTTGCAGAAAAGTGACCAGATCCCAGCACTGCTTAGCCCATAACTTTTGAAATTTTTACCCGATTTAAAAGTGGAATACCTCTCTGAATTTGTTATTAAAATATCTATCTAGCTGCATTATTGGTTTATTTTCGAATTTTTGGTCAATATTTTGTAGTTTTTTATGACCCCCGACCTGTCAAAATTTGCAAAAAATGGGTTTGCAGAAAAGTGACCAGATCCCAGCACTGCTTAGCCCAAACTTTTGAAATTTTTACCCGATTTAAAAGTGGAATACCTCTCTGAATTTGTTATTAAAATATCTATCTAGCTGCATTATTGGTTTATTTTCGAATTTTTGGTCAATATTTTGTAATTTTTATGACCCCCGACCTGTCAAAATTTGCAAAAAATGGGTTTGCAGAAAAGTGACCAGATCCCAGCACTGCTTAGCCCAAACTTTTGAAATTTTTACCCGATTTAAAAGTGGAATACCTCTCTGAATTTGTTGTTAAAATATCTATCTAGCTGCATTATTGGTTTATTTTCGAATTTTTGGTCAATATTTTGTAATTTTTTATGACCCCCGACCTGTCAAAATTTGCAAAAAATGGGTTTGCAGAAAAGTGACCAGATCCCAGCACTGCTTAGCCCATAACTTTTGAAATTTTTACCCGATTTAAAAGGGGAATACCTCTCTGAATTTGTTTTTAAAATATCTATCTACCTGCATCATTGGTTTGTTTTCGAATTTTTGGTTGATATTTTGTAATTTTTTATGACCCCCGACTTGTCAAAATTTGCAAAAATGGGTTTGCAGAAAAGTGACCAGATCCCAGCACTGCTTAGCCCATAACTTTTGAAATTTTTACCCGATTTAAAAGTGGAATACCTCTCTGAATTTGTTATTAAAATATCTATCTAGCTGCATTATTGGTTTATTTTCGAATTTTTGGTCAATATTTTGTAATTTTTATGACCCCCGACCTGTCAAAATTTGCAAAAAATGGGTTTGCAGAAAAGTGACCAGATCCCAGCACTGCTTAGCCCAAACTTTTGAAATTTTTACCCGATTTAAAAGTGGAATACCTCTCTGAATTTGTTGTTAAAATATCTATCTAGCTGCATTATTGGTTTATTTTCGAATTTTTGGTCAATATTTTGTAGTTTTTTATGACCCCCGACCTGTCAAAATTTGCAAAAAATGGGTTTGCAGAAAAGTGACCAGAACCCAGCACTGCTTAGCCCATAACTTTTGAAATTTTTACCCGATTTAAAAGTGGAATACCTCTCTGAATTTGTTATTCGAATATCTATCTAGCTGCATTATTGGTTTATTTTCAAATTTTTGGTCAATATTTTGTAATTTTTTATGACCCCCGACCTGTCAAAATTTGCAAAAAAATGGGTTTGCAGAAAAGTGACCAGAACCCAGCACTGCTTAGCCCAAACTTTTGAAATTTTTACCCGATTTAAAAGTGGAATACCTCTCTGAATTTGTTATTAAAATATCTATCTAGCTACATCATTGGTTTATTTTCGAATTTTTGGTCAATGTTTCGTCATTTTTTATGACCCCCGACCTGTTAAAATTTGCAAAAAATGGGTTTGCAGAAAAGTGACCAGATCCCAGCACTGCTTAGCCCAACACTTTAGAAATTTTTACCCGATTTAAAAGTGGAATACCTCTTTGAATTTGTTATTCGAATATCTATCTAGCTGCATTATTGGTTTATTTTCGAATTTTTGGTCAATATTTTGTAGTTTTTTATGACCCCCGACCTGTCAAAATTTGCAAAAAATAGGTTTGCAGAAAAGTGACCAGATCCCAGCACTGCTTAGCCCAAACTTTTGAAATTTTTACCTGATTTAAAGGTGGTATACATCTCTGAATTTGTTGTTAAAATATCTATCTAGCTGCATTATTGGTTTATTTTCGAATTTTTGGTCAATATTTTGTAATTTTTTATGACCCCCGACCTGTCAAAATTTGCAAAAAATGGGTTTGCAGAAAAGTGACCAGAACCCAGCACTGCTTAGCCCATAACTTTTGAAATTTTTACCCGATTTAAAAGTGGAATACCTCTCTGAATTTGTTACTAAAATATCTATCTAGCTACATCATTGGTTTATTTTCGAATTTTTGGTCAATGTTTCGTCATTTTTTATGACCCCCGACCTGTCAAAATTTGCAAAAAATGGGTTTGCAGAAAAGTGACCAGATCCCAGCACTGCTTATCCCAAACCTTTTGAAATTTTTACCCGATTTAAAAGTGGAATACCTCTCTGAATTTGCTATTAAAATATCTATCTAGCTGCATTATTGGTTTATTTTCAAATTTTTGGTCAATATTTTGTAGTTTTTTATGACCCCCGACCTGTCAAAATTTGCAAAAAATGGGTTTGCAGAAAAGTGACCAGATCCCAGCACTGCTTAGCCCATAACTTTTGAAATTTTTACCCGATTTAAAAGTGGAATACCTCTCTGAATTTGTTATTCGAATATCTATCTAGCTGCATTATTGGTTTATTTTCGAATTTTTGGTTGATATTTTGTAATTTTTTATGACCCCCGACCTGTCAAAATTTGCAAAAAATGGGTTTGCAGAAAAGTGACCAGATCCCAGCACTGCTTAGCCCATAACTTTTGAAATTTTTACCCGATCTAAAAGTGGAATACCTCTCTGAATTTGTTTTTAAAATATCTATCTAGCTGCATTATTGGTTTATTTTCGAATTTTTGGTCAATATTTTGTAATTTTTTATGACCCCCGACCTGTCAAAATTTGCAAAAAAAATGGGTTTGCAGAAAAGTGACCAGATCCCAGCACTGCTTATCCCATAACTTTTGAAATTTTTACCCGATTTAAAAGTGGAATGCCTCTCTGAATTTGTTATTAAAATATCTATCTAGCTACATCATTGGTTTATTTTCGAATTTTTGGTCAATGTTTCGTCATTTTTTATGACCCCCGACCTGTCAAAATTTGCAAAAAATGGGTTTGCAGAAAAGTGACCAGATCCCAGCACTGCTTAGTCCATAACTTTTGAAATTTTTACCCGATTTAAAAGTGGAATACCTCTCTGAATTTGTTATTCGAATATCTATCTAGCTGCATTATTGGTTTATTTTCGAATTTTTGGTCAATATTTTGTAATTTTTTATGACCCCCGACCTGTCAAAATTTGCAAAAAATGGGTTTGCAGAAAAGTGACCAGAACCCAGCACTGCTTAGCCCATAACTTTTGAAATTTTTACCCGATTTAAAAGTGGAATACCTCTCTGAATTTGCTATTAAAATATCTATCTAGCTGCATTATTGGTTTATTTTCGAATTTTTGGTCAATATTTTTTAATTTTTTATGACCCGCGACCTGTCAAAATTTGCAAAAAATGGGTTTGCAGAAAAGTGACCAGATCCCAGCACTGCTTAGCCCAAACTTTTGAAATTTTTACCCGATTTAAAAGTGGAATACCTCTCTGAATTTGTTATTCGAATATCTATCTAGCTGCATTATTGGTTTATTTTAGAATTTTTGGTCAATATTTTGTAGTTTTTTATGACCCCCGACCTGTCAAAATTTGCAAAAAATGGGTTTCCAGAAAAGTGACCAGATCCCAGCACTGCTTAGCCCATAACTTTTGAAATTTTTACCCGATTTAAAAGTGGAATACCTCTCTGAATTTGTTATTCGAATATCTATCTAGCTGCATTATTGGTTTATTTTCGAATTTTTGGTTGATATTTTGTAATTTTTTATGACCCCCGACCTGTCAAAATTTGCAAAAAATGGGTTTGCAGAAAAGTGACCAGATCCCAGCACTGCTTAGCTCATAACTTTTGAAATTTTTACCCGATCTAAAAGTGGAATACCTCTCTGAATTTGTTGTTAAAATATCTATCTAGCTGCATTATTGGTTTATTTTCGAATTTTTGGTCAATATTTTGTAATTTTTTATGACCCCCGACCTGTCAAAATTTGCAAAAAAAATGGGTTTGCAGAAAAGTGACCAGATCCCAGCACTGCTTATCCCATAACTTTTGAAATTTTTACCCGATTTAAAAGTGGAATGCCTCTCTGAATTTGTTATTAAAATATCTATCTAGCTACATCATTGGTTTATTTTCGAATTTTTGGTCAATGTTTCGTCATTTTTTATGACCCCCGACCTGTCAAAATTTGCAAAAAATGGGTTTGCAGAAAAGTGACCAGATCCCAGCACTGCTTAGTCCATAACTTTTGAAATTTTTACCCGATTTAAAAGTGGAATACCTCTCTGAATTTGTTATTCGAATATCTATCTAGCTGCATTATTGGTTTATTTTCGAATTTTTGGTCAATATTTTGTAATTTTTTATGACCCCCGACCTGTCAAAATTTGCAAAAAATGGGTTTGCAGAAAAGTGACCAGAACCCAGCTCTGCTTAGCCCATAACTTTTGAAATTTTTTCCCGATTTAAAAGTGGAATACCTCTCTGAATTTGCTATTAAAATATCTATCTAGCTGCATTATTGGTTTATTTTCGAATTTTTGGTCAATATTTTGTAATTTTTTATGACCCCCGACCTGTCAAAATTTGCAAAAAATGGGTTTGCAGAAAAGTGACAAGATCCCAGCACTGCTTAGCCCAAACTTTTGAAATTTTTACCCGATTTAAAAGTGGAATACCTCTCTGAATTTGTTGTTAAAATATCTATCTATCTGCATTATTGGTTTATTTTCGAATTTTTGGTCAATATTTTGTAATTTTTTATGACCCCCGACCTGTCAAAATTTGCAAAAAAATGGGTTTGCAGAAAAGTGACCAGATCCCAGCACTGCTTAGCCCATAACTTTTGAAATTTTTCCCCGACTTAAAAGTGGAATACCTCTCTGAATTTGTTATTCGAATATCTATCTAGCTGCATTATTGGTTTATTTTCGAATTTTTGGTCAATATTTTGTAATTTTTTATGACCCCCGACCTGTCAAAATTTGCAAAAAATGGGTTTGTAGAAAAGTGACCAGATCCCAGCACTGCTTAGCCCATAACTTTTGAAATTTTTCCCCGACTTAAAAGTGGAATACCTCTCTGAATTTGTTATTCGAATATCTATCTAGCTGCATTATTGGTTTATTTTCGAATTTTTGGTCAATGTTTTGTAATTTTTTATGACCCCCGACCTGTCAAAATTTGCAAAAAATGGGTTTGCAGAAAAGTGACCAGATCCCAGCACTGCTTAGCCCAAACTTTTGAAATTTTTACCCGATTTAAAAGTGGAATACCTCTCTGAATTTGTTATTAAAATATCTATCTAGCTGCATTATTGGTTTATTTTCGAATTTTTGGTCAATATTTTGTAATTTTTTATGACCCCCGACCTGTCAAAATTTGCAAAAAATGGGTTTGCAGAAAAGTGACCAGATCCCAGCACTGCTTAGCCCATAACTTTTGAAATTTTTCCCCGATTTAAAAGTGGAATACCTCTCTGAATTTGTTATTCGAATATCTATCTAGCTGCATTATTGGTTTATTTTCGAATTTTTGGTCAATATTTTGTAATTTTTTATGACCCCCGACCTGTCAAAATTTGCAAAAAATGGGTTTGCAGAAAAGTGACAAGATCCCAGCACTGCTTAGCCCAAACTTTTGAAATTTTTACCCGATTTAAAAGTGGAATACCTCTCTGAATTTGTTGTTAAAATATCTATCTATCTGCATTATTGGTTTATTTTCGAATTTTTGGTCAATATTTTGTAATTTTTTATGACCCCCGACCTGTCAAAATTTGCAAAAAAATGGGTTTGCAGAAAAGTGACCAGATCCCAGCACTGCTTAGCCCATAACTTTTGAAATTTTTCCCCGACTTAAAAGTGGAATACCTCACTGAATTTGTTATTCGAATATCTATCTAGCTGCATTATTGGTTTATTTTCGAATTTTTGGTCAATATTTTGTAGTTTTTTATGACCCCCGACCTGTCAAAATTTGCAAAAAATGGGTTTGCAGAAAAGTGACCAGAACCCAGCACTGCTTAGCCCATAACTTTTGAAATTTTTCCCCGACTTAAAAGTGGAATACCTCTCTGAATTTGTTATTCGAATATCTATCTAGCTGCATTATTGGTTTATTTTCGAATTTTTGGTCAATGTTTCGTCATTTTTTATGACCCCCGACCTGTCAAAATTTGCAAAAAAAATGGGTTTGCAGAAAAGTGACCAGAACCCAGCACTGCTTAGCCCATAACTTTTGAAATATAAATAAAATATCTATCTAGCTGCATTATTGGTTTATTTTCGAATTTTTGGTCAATATTTTGTAATTTTTTATGACCCCCGACCTGTCAAAATTTGCAAAAAATGGGTTTGTAGAAAAGTGACCAGATCCCAGCACTGCTTAGCCCATAACTTTTGAAATTTTTCCCCGACTTAAAAGTGGAATACCTCTCTGAATTTGTTATTCGAATATCTATCTAGCTGCATTATTGGTTTATTTTCGAATTTTTGGTCAATATTTTGTAATTTTTTATGACCCCCGACCTGTCAAAATTTGCAAAAAATGGGTTTGTAGAAAAGTGACCAGATCCCAGCACTGCTTAGCCCATAACTTTTGAAATTTTTCCCCGACTTAAAAGTGGAATACCTCTCTGAATTTGTTATTCGAATATCTATCTAGCTGCATTATTGGTTTATTTTCGAATTTTTGGTCAATGTTTTGTAATTTTTTATGACCCCCGACCTGTCAAAATTTGCAAAAAATGGGTTTGCAGAAAAGTGACCAGATCCCAGCACTGCTTAGCCCAAACTTTTGAAATTTTTACCCGATTTAAAAGTGGAATACCTCTCTGAATTTGTTATTAAAATATCTATCTAGCTGCATTATTGGTTTATTTTCGAATTTTTGGTCAATATTTTGTAATTTTTTATGACCCCCGACCTGTCAAAATTTGCAAAAAATGGGTTTGCAGAAAAGTGACCAGATCCCAGCACTGCTTAGCCCATAACTTTTGAAATTTTTCCCCGATTTAAAAGTGGAATACCTCTCTGAATTTGTTATTCGAATATCTATCTAGCTGCATTATTGGTTTATTTTCGAATTTTTGGTCAATATTTTGTAATTTTTTATGACCCCCGACCTGTCAAAATTTGCAAAAAATGGGTTTGCAGAAAAGTGACAAGATCCCAGCACTGCTTAGCCCAAACTTTTGAAATTTTTACCCGATTTAAAAGTGGAATACCTCTCTGAATTTGTTGTTAAAATATCTATCTATCTGCATTATTGGTTTATTTTCGAATTTTTGGTCAATATTTTGTAATTTTTTATGACCCCCGACCTGTCAAAATTTGCAAAAAAAATGGGTTTGCAGAAAAGTGACCAGATCCCAGCACTGCTTAGCCCATAACTTTTGAAATTTTTCCCCGACTTAAAAGTGGAATACCTCACTGAATTTGTTATTCGAATATCTATCTAGCTGCATTATTGGTTTATTTTCGAATTTTTGGTCAATATTTTGTAGTTTTTTATGACCCCCGACCTGTCAAAATTTGCAAAAAATGGGTTTGCAGAAAAGTGACCAGAACCCAGCACTGCTTAGCCCATAACTTTTGAAATTTTTCCCCGACTTAAAAGTGGAATACCTCTCTGAATTTGTTATTCGAATATCTATCTAGCTGCATTATTGGTTTATTTTCGAATTTTTGGTCAATGTTTCGTCATTTTTTATGACCCCCGACCTGTCAAAATTTGCAAAAAAAATGGGTTTGCAGAAAAGTGACCAGAACCCAGCACTGCTTAGCCCATAACTTTTGAAATTTTTACCCGATTTAAAAGTGGAATACCTCTCTGAATTTGTTGTTAAAATATCTATCTATCTGCATTATTGGTTTATTTTCGAATTTTTGGTCAATATTTTGTAATTTTTTATGACCCCCGACCTGTCAAAATTTGCAAAAAAATGGGTTTGCAGAAAAGTGACCAGATCCCAGCACTGCTTAGCCCATAACTTTTGAAATTTTTCCCCGACTTAAAAGTGGAATACCTCTCTGAATTTGTTATTCGAATATCTATCTAGCTGCATTATTGGTTTATTTTCGAATTTTTGGTCAATATTTTGTAATTTTTTATGACCCCCGACCTGTCAAAATTTGCAAAAAATGGGTTTGTAGAAAAGTGACCAGATCCCAGCACTGCTTAGCCCATAACTTTTGAAATTTTTCCCCGACTTAAAAGTGGAATACCTCTCTGAATTTGTTATTCGAATATCTATCTAGCTGCATTATTGGTTTATTTTCGAATTTTTGGTCAATATTTTGTAGTTTTTTATGACCCCCGACCTGTCAAAATTTGCAAAAAATGGGTTTGCAGAAAAGTGACCAGATCCCAGCACTGCTTAGCCCATAACTTTTGAAATTTTTACCCGATTTAAAAGTGGAATACCTCTCTGAATTTGTTATTCGAATATCTATCTAGCTGCATTATTGGTTTATTTTCGAATTTTTG
Source organism: Drosophila ficusphila (assembly GCF_018152265.1). Lineage (NCBI taxonomy): Eukaryota > Metazoa > Arthropoda > Insecta > Diptera > Drosophilidae > Drosophila > Drosophila ficusphila. Next base: position 26,233 of record NW_025064411.1, read on the forward strand.
GTCAATATTTTTTAATTTTTTATGACCCCCGACCTGTCAAAATTTGCAAAAAATGGGTTTGCAGAAAAGTGACCAGATCCCAGCACTGCTTAGCCCAAACTTTTGAAATTTTTACCCGATTTAAAAGTGGAATACCTCTCTGAATTTGTTACTAAAATATCTATCTAGCTGCATTATTGGTTTATTTTCGAATTTTTGGTCAATATTTTGTAGTTTTTTATGACCCCCGACTTGTTAAAATTTGCAAAAAAATGGGTTTGCAGAAAAGTGACCAGATCCCAGCACTGCTTAGCCCAAACCTTTTGAAAATTTTACCCGATTTAAAAGTGGAATACCTCTCTGAATTTGTTATTAGAATATCTATCTAGCTGCATTATTGGTTTATTTTCGAATTTTTGGTCAATATTTTGTAGTTTTTTATGACCCCCGACCTGTCAAAATTTGCAAAAAATGGGTTTGCAGAAAAGTGACCAGAACCCAGCACTGCTTAGCCCATAACTTTTGAAATTTTTCCCCGACTTAAAAGTGGAATACCTCTCTGAATTTGTTATTCGAATATCTATCTAGCTGCATTATTGGTTTATTTTCGAATTTTTGGTCAATGTTTCGTCATTTTTTATGACCCCCGACCTGTCAAAATTTGCAAAAAATGGGTTTGCAGAAAAGTGACCAGAACCCAGCACTGCTTAGCCCATAACTTTTGAAATTTTTACCCGATTTAAAAGTGGAATACCTCTCTGAATTTGTTGTTAAAATATCTATCTATCTGCATTATTGGTTTATTTTCGAATTTTTGGTCAATATTTTGTAATTTTTTATGACCCCCGACCTGTCAAAATTTGCAAAAAAATGGGTTTGCAGAAAAGTGACCAGATCCCAGCACTGCTTAGCCCATAACTTTTGAAATTTTTCCCCGACTTAAAAGTGGAATACCTCTCTGAATTTGTTATTCGAATATCTATCTAGCTGCATTATTGGTTTATTTTCGAATTTTTGGTCAATATTTTGTAATTTTTTATGACCCCCGACCTGTCAAAATTTGCAAAAAATGGGTTTGTAGAAAAGTGACCAGATCCCAGCACTGCTTAGCCCATAACTTTTGAAATTTTTCCCCGACTTAAAAGTGGAATACCTCTCTGAATTTGTTATTCGAATATCTATCTAGCTGCATTATTGGTTTATTTTCGAATTTTTGGTCAATATTTTGTAGTTTTTTATGACCCCCGACCTGTCAAAATTTGCAAAAAATGGGTTTGCAGAAAAGTGACCAGATCCCAGCACTGCTTAGCCCAAACTTTTGAAATTTTTACCCGATTTAAAAGTGGAATACCTCTCTGAATTTGTTATTCGAATATCTATCTAGCTGCATTATTGACCCCCGACCTGTCAAAATTTGCAAAAAATGGGTTTGCAGAAAAGTGACCAGATCCCAGCACTGCTTAGCCCAAACTTTTGAAATTTTTACCCGATTTAAAAGTGGAATACCTCTCTGAATTTGTTACTCGAATATCTATCTAGCTGCATTATTGGTTTATTTTCGAATTTTTGGTCAATATTTTGTAGTTTTTTATGACCCCCGACTTGTTAAAATTTGCAAAAAATGGGTTTGCAGAAAAGTGACCAGATCCCAGCACTGCTTATCCCAAACCTTTTGAAAATTTTACCCGATTTAAAAGTGGAATACCTCTCTGAATTTGTTATTAAAATATCTATCTAGCTGCATTATTGGTTTATTTTCGAATTTTTGGTCAATAGTTTGTAGTTTTTTATGACCCCCGACCTGTCAAAATTTGCAAAAAATGGGTTTGCAGAAAAGTGACCAGATCCCAGCACTGCTTAGCCCAAACTTTTGAAATTTTTACCCGATTTAAAAGTGGAATACCTCTCTGAATTTGTTATTAAAATATCTATCTAGCTACATCATTGGTTTATTTTCGAATTTTTGATCAATATTTTGTAGTTTTTTATGACCCCCGACTTGTTAAAATTTGCAAAAAATGGGTTTGCAGAAAAGTGACCAGATCCCAGCACTGCTTATCCCAAACCTTTTGAAATTTTTACCCGATTTAAAAGTGGAATACCTCTCTGAATTTGATATTAAAATATCTATCCAGCTGCATTATTGGTTTATTTTCGAATTTTTGGTCAATATTTTGTAATTTTTTATGACCCCCGACCTGTCAAAATTTGCAAAAAATGGGTTTGCAGAAAAGTGACCAGAACCCAGCACTGCTTAGCCCATAACTTTTGAAATTTTTCCCCGACTTAAAAGTGGAATACCTCTCTGAATTTGTTATTCGAATATCTATCTAGCTGCATTATTGGTTTATTTTCGAATTTTTGGTCAATGTTTCGTCATTTTTTATGACCCCCGACCTGTCAAAATTTGCAAAAAATGGGTTTGCAGAAAAGTGACAAGATCCCAGCACTGCTTAGCCCATAACTTTTGAAATTTTTACCCGATTTAAAAGTGGAATACCTCTCTGAATTTGTTGTTAAAATATCTATCTATCTGCATTATTGGTTTATTTTCGAATTTTTGGTCAATATTTTGTAATTTTTTATGACCCCCGACCTGTCAAAATTTGCAAAAAAATGGGTTTGCAGAAAAGTGACCAGATCCGAGCACTGCTTAGCCCATAACTTTTGAAATTTTTCCCCGACTTAAAAGTGGAATACCTCACTGAATTTGTTATTCGAATATCTATCTAGCTGCATTATTGGTTTATTTTCGAATTTTTGGTCAATATTTTGTAATTTTTTATGACCCCCGACCTGTCAAAATTTGCAAAAAATGGGTTTGCAGAAAAGTGACCAGAACCCAGCACTGCTTAGCCCATAACTTTTGAAATTTTTCCCCGACTTAAAAGTGGAATACCTCTCTGAATTTGTTATTCGAATATCTATCTAGCTGCATTATTGGTTTATTTTCGAATTTTTGGTCAATGTTTCGTCATTTTTTATGACCCCCGACCTGTCAAAATTTGCAAAAAAAATGGGTTTGCAGAAAAGTGACCAGAACCCAGCACTGCTTAGCCCATAACTTTTTAAATTTTTCCCCGACTTAAAAGTGGAATACCTCTCTGAATTTGTTATTCGAATATCTATCTAGCTGCATTATTGGTTTATTTTCGAATTTTTGGTCAATATTTTGTAATTTTTTATGACCCCCGACCTGTCAAAATTTGCAAAAAATGGGTTTGCAGAAAAGTGACCAGATCGCAGCACTGCTTATCCCAAACCTTTTGTAATTTTTACCCGATTTAAAAGTGGAATACCTCTCTGAATTTGTTATTAAAATATCTATCTAGCTGCATTATTGGTTTATTTTCGAATTTTTGGTCAATATTTTGTAATTTTTTATGACCCCCGACCTGTCAAAATTTGCAAAAAAATGGGTTTGCAGAAAAGTGACCAGATCCCAGCACTGCTTATCCCATAACTTTTGAAATTTTTACCCGATTTAAAAGTGGAATACCTCTCTGAATTTGTTGTTAAAATATCTATCTAGCTGCATTATTGGTTTATTTTCGAATTTTTGGTCAATATTTTGTAGTTTTTTATGTCCCCCGACCTGTCAAAATTTGCAAAAAATGGGTTTGCAGAAAAGTGACCAGATCCCAGCACTGCTTAGCCCAAACTTTTGAAATTTTTACCCGATTTAAAAGTGGAATACCTCTCTGAATTTGTTATTCGAATATCTATCTAGCTGCATTATTGGTTTATTTTCGAATTTTTGGTCAATATTTTGTAGTTTTTTATGACCCCCGACCTGTCAAAATTTGCAAAAAATGGGTTTGCAGAAAAGTGACCAGATCCCAGCACTGCTTAGCCCAAACTTTTGAAATTTTTACCCGATTTAAAAGTGGAATACCTCTCTGAATTTGTTATTCGAATATCTATCTAGCTGCATTATTGGTTTATTTTCGAATTTTTGGTCAATATTTTGTAGTTTTTTATGACCCCCGACCTGTCAAAATTTGCAAAAAATGGGTTTGCAGAAAAGTGACCAGATCCCAGCACTGCTTAGCCCATAACTTCTGAAATTTTTACCCGATTTAAAAGTGGAATACCTCTCTGAATTTGTTATTCGAATATCTATCTAGCTGCATTATTGGTTTATTTTCGAATTTTTGGTCAATATTTTGTAATTTTTATGACCCCCGACCTGTAAAAATTTGCAAAAAATGGGTTTGCAGAAAAGTGACCAGATCCCAGCACTGCTTAGCCCAAACTTTTGAAATTTTTACCCGATTTAAAAGTGGAATACCTCTCTGAATTTGTTATTAAAATATCTATCTAGCTGCATTATTGGTTTATTTTCGAATTTTTGGTCAATATTTTGTAATTTTTTATGACCCCCGACCTGTCAAAATTTGCAAAAAAAATGGGTTTGCAGAAAAGTGACCAGATCCCAGCACTGCTTATCCCATAACTTTTGAAATTTTTACCCGATTTAAAAGTGGAATGCCTCTCTGAATTTGTTATTAAAATATCTATCTAGCTACATCATTGGTTTATTTTCGAATTTTTGGTCAATGTTTCGTCATTTTTTATGACCCCCGACCTGTCAAAATTTGCAAAAAATGGGTTTGCAGAAAAGTGACCAGATCCCAGCACTGCTTATCCCATAACTTTTGAATTTTTTACCCGATTTAAAAGTGGAATGCCTCTCTGAATTTGTTATTAAAATATCTATCTAGCTACATCATTGGTTTATTTTCGAATTTTTGGTCAATGTTTCGTCATTTTTTATGACCCCCGTCCTGTCAAAATTTGCAAAAAATGGGTTTGCAGAAAAGTGACCAGATCCCAGCACTGCTTAGCCCAAACTTTTGAAATTTTTACCCGATTTAAAAGTGGAATACCTCTCTGAATTTGTTATTAAAATATCTATCTAGCTGCATTATTGGTTTATTTTCGAATTTTTGGTCAATATTTTGTAGTTTTTTATGACCCCCGACCTGTCAAAATTTGCAAAAAATGGGTTTGCAGAAAAGTGACCAGATCCCAGCACTGCTTAGCCCAAACTTTTGAAATTTTTACCCGATTTAAAAGTGGAATACCTCTCTGAATTTGTTATTCGAATATCTATCTAGCTGCATTATTGGTTTATTTTCGAATTTTTGGTTGATATTTTGTAATTTTTTATGACCCCCGACCTGTCAAAATTTGCAAAAAATGGGTTTGCAGAAAAGTGACAAGATCCCAGCACTGCTTAGCCCAAACTTTTGAAATTTTTACCCGATTTAAAAGTGGAATACCTCTCTGAATTTGTTGTTAAAATATCTATCTATCTGCATTATTGGTTTATTTTCGAATTTTTGGTCAATATTTTGTAATTTTTTATGACCCCCGACCTGTCAAAATTTGCAAAAAAATGGGTTTGCAGAAAAGTGACCAGATCCCAGCACTGCTTAGCCCATAACTTTTGAAATTTTTCCCCGACTTAAAAGTGGAATACCTCTCTGAATTTGTTATTCGAATATCTATCTAGCTGCATTATTGGTTTATTTTCGAATTTTTGGTCAATATTTTGTAATTTTTTATGACCCCCGACCTGTCAAAATTTGCAAAAAATGGGTTTGTAGAAAAGTGACCAGATCCCAGCACTGCTTAGCCCATAACTTTTGAAATTTTTCCCCGACTTAAAAGTGGAATACCTCTCTGAATTTGTTATTCGAATATCTATCTAGCTGCATTATTGGTTTATTTTCGAATTTTTGGTCAATACTTTGTAATTTTTTATGACCCCCGACCTGTCAAAATTTGCAAAAAATGGGTTTGCAGAAAAGTGACAATATCCCAGCACTGCTTAGCCCAAACTTTTGAAATTTTTACCCGATTTAAAAGTGGAATACCTCTCTGAATTTGTTGTTAAAATATCTATCTAGCTGCATTATTGGTTTATTTTCGAATTTTTGGTCAATATTTTGTAATTTTTTATGACCCCCGACCTGTCAAAATTTGCAAAAAAATGGGTTTGCAGAAAAGTGACCAGATCCCAGCACTGCTTAGCCCATAACTTTTGAAATTTTTACCCGATTTAAAAGTGGAATGCCTCTCTGAATTTGTTATTAAAATATCTATCTAGCTACATCATTGGTTTATTTTCGAATTTTTGGTCAATGTTTCGTCATTTTTTATGACCCCCGACCTGTCAAAATTTGCAAAAAATGGGTTTGCAGAAAAGTGACAAGATCCCAGCACTGCTTAGCCCAAACTTTTGAAATTTTTACCCGATTTAAAAGTGGAATACCTCTCTGAATTTGTTATTAAAATATCTATCTAGCTGCATTATTGGTTTATTTTCGAATTTTTGGTCAATGTTTCGTCATTTTTTATGACCCCCGACCTGTCAAAATTTGCAAAAAAAATGGGTTTGCAGAAAAGTGACCAGAACCCAGCACTGCTTAGCCCATAACTTTTGAAATTTTTACCCGATTTAAAAGTGGAATACCTCTCTGAATTTGTTATTCGAATATCTATCTAGCGGCATTATTGGTTTATTTTCGAATTTTTGGTCAATGTTTCGTCATTTTTTATGACCCCCGACCTGTCAAAATTTGCAAAAAAAATGGGTTTGCAGAAAAGTGACCAGAACCCAGCACTGCTTAGCCCATAACTTTTGAAATTTTTACCCGATTTAAAAGTGGAATACCTCTCTGAATTTGTTATTCGAATATCTATCTAGCTGCATTATTGGTTTATTTTCGAATTTTTGGTCAATATTTTGTAGTTTTTTATGACCCCCGACCTGTCAAAATTTGCAAAAAATGGGTTTGCAGAAAAGTGACCAGATCGCAGCACTGCTTATCCCAAACCTTTTGTAATTTTTACCCGATTTAAAAGTGGAATACCTCTCTGAATTTGCTATTAAAATATCTATCTAGCTGCATTATTGGTTTATTTTCGAATTTTTGGTCAATATTTTGTAATTTTTTATGACCCCCGACCTGTCAAAATTTGCAAAAAATGGGTTTGCAGAAAAGTGACAAGATCCCAGCACTGCTTAGCCCAAACTTTTGAAATTTTTACCCGATTTAAAAGTGGAATACCTCTCTGAATTTGTTATTAAAATATCTATCTAGCTGCATCATTGGTTTATTTTCGAATTTTTGGTCAATATTTTGTAATTTTTTATGACCCCCGACCTGTCAAAATTTGCAAAAAAAGGGTTTGCAGAAAAGTGACCAGATCCCAGCACTGCTTAGCCCATAACTTTTGAAATTTTTACCCGATTTAAAAGTGGAATACCTCTCTGAATTTGTTATTAAAATATCTATCTAGCTGCATTATTGGTTTATTTTCGAATTTTTGGTCAATATTTTGTAATTTTTTATGACCCCCGACTTGTTAAAATTTGCAAAAAATGGGTTTGCAGAAAAGTGACCAGATCGCAGCACTGCTTATCCCAAACCTTTTGTAATTTTTACCCGATTCAAAAGTGGAATACCTCTCTGAATTTGCTATTAAAATATCTATCTAGCTGCATTATTGGTTTATTTTCGAATTTTTGGTCAATATTTTGTAATTTTTTATGACCCCCGACCTGTCAAAATTTGCAAAAAATGGGTTTGCAGAAAAGTGACAAGATCCCAGCACTGCTTAGCCCAAACTTTTGAAATTTTTACCCGATTTAAAAGTGGAATACCTCTCTGAATTTGCTATTAAAATATCTATCTAGCTGCATTATTGGTTTATTTTCGAATTTTTGGTCAATATTTTGTAATTTTTTATGACCCCCGACCTGTCAAAATTTGCAAAAAATGGGTTTGCAGAAAAGTGACAAGATCCCAGCACTGCTTAGCCCAAACTTTTGAAATTTTTACCCGATTTAAAAGTGGAATACCTCTCTGAATTTGTTATTAAAATATCTATCTAGCTGCATCATTGGTTTATTTTCGAATTTTTGGTCAATATTTTGTAATTTTTTATGACCCCCGACCTGTCAAAATTTGCAAAAAAAGGGTTTGCAGAAAAGTGACCAGATCCCAGCACTGCTTAGCCCATAACTTTTGAAATTTTTACCCGATTTAAAAGTGGAATACCTCTCTGAATTTGTTATTAAAATATCTATCTAGCTGCATTATTGGTTTATTTTCGAATTTTTGGTCAATATTTTGTAGTTTTTTATGACCCCCGACTTGTTAAAATTTGCAAAAAATGGGTTTGCAGAAAAGTGACCAGATCCCAGCACTGCTTAGCCCAAACCTTTTGAAATTTTTACCCGATTTAAAAGTGGAATACCTCTCTGAATTTGTTATTCGAGTATCTATCTAGCTGCATTATTGGTTTATTTTCGAATTTTTGGTCAATATTTTGTAGTTTTTTATGACCCCCGACCTGTCAAAATTTGCAAAAAATGGGTTTGCAGAAAAGTGACCAGATCCCAGCACTGCTTAGCCCATAACTTTTGAAATTTTTACCCGATTTAAAAGTGGAATACCTCTCTGAATTTGTTATTAAAATATCTATCTAGCTACATCATTGGTTTATTTTCGAATTTTTGGTCAATGTTTCGTCATTTTTTATGACCCCCGACCTGTCAAAATTTGCAAAAAATGGGTTTGCAGAAAAGTGACCAGATCCCAGCACTGCTTAGCCCAAAATTTTGAAATTTTTACCCGATTTAAAAGTGGAATACCTCTCTGAATTTGTTGTTAAAATATCTATCTAGCTGCATTATTGGTTTATTTTCGAATTTTTGGTCAATATTTTGTAATTTTTTATGACCCCCGACCTGTCAAAATTTGCAAAAAAATGGGTTTGCAGAAAAGTGACCAGATCCCAGCACTGCTTATCCCATAACTTTTGAAATTTTTACCCGATTTAAAAGTGGAATACCTCTCTGAATTTGTTATTAAAATATCTATCTAGCTACATCATTGGTTTATTTTCGAATTTTTTGGTCAATATTTTGTAGTTTTTTATGACCCCCGACTTGTTAAAATTTGCAAAAAATGGGTTTGCAGAAAAGTGACCAGATCGCAGCACTGCTTATCCCAAACCTTTTGTAATTTTTACCCGATTTAAAAGTGGAATACCTCTCTGAATTTGCTATTAAAATATCTATCTAGCTGCATTATTGGTTTATTTTCGAATTTTTGGTCAATATTTTTTAATTTTTTATGACCCCCGACCTGTCAAAATTTGCAAAAAATGGGTTTGCAGAAAAGTGACCAGATCCGAGCACTGCTTAGCCCATAACTTTTGAAATTTTTACCCGATTTAAAAGTGGAATATGTAGGAGAGTTTGATTAACTGCTACAGTGTTAGTTTCAGTGTACCCCAGTATCCCCGCTATAACTCGGACCGAAAGAGAGAACACGTCTTGTCGAGTTAGAGTCGTTTAATTAAGTGAAGTCAAAGCTCTTACAGACTTATAACTATGGCGGCTGTCGGTCATAACGATCAGCTGTGTTATACATTCCAGTTGCTCTCAAACTAAACATAACAATGTTCCAACAAACTCCGGCTCAACTCGGATGTATAACTTCAAAAATACAAATTCATTAATTTACAGCATTGTAAATGTTTCTCCTTGGAAAGGGCTTTGGTAAATACATCAGCAACGTTGTCCATTGTAGAAACGTAGTCTATCTTGATTTCCTGGTTCTCCACTTGCTCACGAACAAAATGGAAACGGATGTCGATGTGTTTACTCCTCTTATGTACCATCAGGTTGGTGGCAATAGCAATTGCCGCCTGGTTGTCGGATCTCAAGATCGTTGCTTCCTTGACAAGATCCTGGAAACCCATTTCCGAAAGAAGACTTCGTTGGAAGGCAATTTCTTTTGTGCCCTGGCACATCGCAATGTATTCAGCCTCCATCGAACTTAGAGCCACCACCTTTTGCTTTTTGGCTTCCCAAGCCACCGGTGCTCCTGCTAACATCAGTATAAATCCGCTGTAGGACTTCCGATCAGACGATTCTGATCCCCAATCTGCATCTGTATAACAAACAAGATTTTCTAAATTAGTACCATACTTAGTTATACCTTTAGATGCGCCTTTCAAGTATCGAAGTACTCGCTTCGCAGCTGTAAAGTGCTCCTTGTGCGGATGATTATTGTACTGGGACAATCTGGATACTGTGTGAGTAATGTCTGGCCGTGATGCCATTGACAAATAGTTGAGAGCTCCAATTAAAGATTGATATTTATCAACATCTTCCAGCTGGCTGCAATTCTTGTCCGTACATTTTTCCAAAACTGTTCCTAATGCAAATGGTGTAGGTGCTGGCTTACACAAATCCATTTCCCATTCTGCCAACAAGAGTTTAGTATACCTATTCTGATGAATAGATATGTCGCCACGCTGTCCATCTCGCTCAACTTCCAGTCCTAAATAGTACTTTACTGGTCCTCGATCAACTGCTTCGATATTTTCGTTCAATTTCTCCACAATCGCCGCCATTCTCTTTTGATTCGAACATGCCAGCAGCATGTCATCGACATATAGGGCAATTAAATTGATATCGCTTCCTGCTGACCGATCAATGTATACACAACTGTCTGTAGCGCACTGCTTGAATCCTATATCTTTTAGAATCCCCGTGATTTTGATATTCCATTCATGTCCTGCCTGCTTGAGACCATAGATCGACTTCTTCAGCTTACATATAGCGTTAGGTCTGGCTTGATCTATAAACATCTCCGGCTGTCGCATGTATACATCTTCCTTAAGATTTCCATTCAAATACGCCGCCACGATATCAATGTGATTGACATATAGACTGAACTTTGCTGCAATTGCGAATATCAATCGTATAGTCGGATATCTGACTACCGGGGCGTATGTGTTGTTGTAATCGACGCACATCCGTTGTCCACAACCTTGTGCCACAAGCCTGGCCTTGTGTTTTTCAATGCTGCCATCTGCATTCCGTTTAGTTGTAAACACCCATTTACATCCTAAAACATTGACTTTCTTATCGATGTCCACAAGCTCCCAAGTTCCATTCCTCATAAGACTTTGATATTCAATATCCATCGCCTTTCGCCATTTCCTTTTGTACTGGCTGACCAGCGCCTCTGTCACCGTCTTTGGATCCGAATTTTCTACCTCCAGTAGGTTCACACTCGCTGGAACGACAAATACCTTTCGTGGCCGTCCAGGCTGACCTGTTCGTAAAATTCTTGGGCGTCCGCGCTTCCTTGATCTTGGCAAGATAACGTCCTCTTCGTCTTCCTCGTCCTCAAGCTGTGGATCTTGACCCTCCAGTTGACTTGCACCTTCCTGCGGAGTATACTCTTCCTGTGGAGTATCCAGCTCCCTCGGAATATCCTGTGCCATGTGCTGGTTACCATGGTCGTCTGAAGATCCTTCACTCGCCTTTAGTCCAGAAATATTAATCCAGTCGAAGAATTTGTGGCCGTCAGAACTAACATCATTTCCTGTGTCGTAATCATCTCGTCCAATGGAAAACGATTTTTCCAGAAAGATTACATCCCTTGACACGATGATAGTCCTACTATGGATGTCGTACAGTCGATACGCCTTGGACTTCTCTGAGTATCCTACAAAAATAAGTTTTAGACCTTTTGTTTCAAACTTTCCTTTACCTGGCTTCTTATTCAAACTTATACTGTCGCATCCGAATGTCCTGAAATGCCTGACACTTGGCTTTCGTTTGAACCAACATTCGTATGGAGTCCTCTCACCCAACTTCTTGGTAATACTCCTGTTGCGCACATAAGTAGCCGTATTGATGGCCTCTGCCCACAGGTATTGTGGTAGAGCCGCCGCTTCCAGCATACACCTCGCCATCTCGACTAATGTTCGGTTGGCCCTCTCAGCTATTCCGTTCTGCTGGGGTGTATAGCTTACCGTTGTTTGATGAATTATGCCTTTATTTCGAAGAAACGCTTTAAAGTCCGTATTAACGTATTCGCGACCATTATCGCTTCGCATACGTTTAACTTTGCATCCGCTTTGTCTTTCTGTCTGAGCTACAAAATCCTTAAAAGCTCCTAATGCATCCGATTTTCTTCGAAGAAAATATGTCCACACATATCTCGTGTAATCATCTATAAACGTTATTACATAACTAGAGCCAGATATTGATGCCACACGCATAGGTCCACATATATCTGTATGTATTAACTCGAGTTTCTTCGTTGTGTATATACCATTAAACTGATCGAATGGTTTCCTTGTAATTTTACACGTCGCACATGTCACACAAACGAAGTCTTTATTCTCATTATTGTTCACTTCCAATCCACGAACTATACGCTTACTTGAGAGTTCCCGTAGATCCCTCGGGTTCAGGTGTCCAAATCTGCTATGCCACATTTCAACATTTGAATGTACCGCTGCATGCGCGCTGTATAGCGATTGTTTACATTTTCCCGATACTCTAGCCTTAAAGATTCCAGCATCCAAAGTCGCATTAATCAATTTCTGATTCTTTCCGTCCACCACACAGGCTAATTTATTTTTAAATTTCACAGAATGTCCAAAACTAATTATTCTACCAACAGATAAAAAATTGTGGCTCAATTCTGGAACAAATAAAACGTCTCGTAGCAAGATGTCACTGCAGAACTGTGATTTTATTTTTACATCTCCTACTCCGTGTGCTTTGACTTTATCTCCTGATGCCATCGTTATGCTCTCATTGCTCTCTTTCAAATTTGCGAAATATGCTCTCTCCCTGCACATATGTGAAGAAGCACCACTATCCAGAATCCATTCGTTGTCGCCGATTCTTGATTTTCCATTATTCGCACTCATTGCTTGGTTTCGTTCTTGATCCTCTTTGCATTGCGCCCGTATGTGACCTTGCTTACCGCAAGCAAAACATTTTATGTTTCGTCTTCGATCGTTATCAGTTTTCTGAAACTTCTTTGTTCCCTTAGCTGAAAACACTTGCTCCGTTCCGTTATCTTTCTCTATACCTCTATCGTCTCTCCTGGATTCCTCTTCCAATATTTTGACCTTCAATTGACTTAGAGACGGTAACTGATCCCTGCATTCCATTGCTACAACAAAATTTTCCATGTCGTCCGGCAAACTGCATAACAGCAAAATAGAAAGTAACTCTTCTGGAACTTTAACGTCGATCTCGTTCAAATTTTGCGCAATCGTACAAAATTTTGTAACTTGAGGAGAGATTTTTTCACTGCTCCTAATCTGGAATTTAATCAGTTGCTTGAACAGACTGACTTTCCTGGCGGGTCCATGTGCAAAATATATTTCATGCAACTTATTCCAGGCTTCCCGCGCCGTTGCACTTGTCCTGATGTGAATTAGCTCACTAGGCTTCACGCACATTATAATCGTAGCTAGCGCCTTCTCATCATTTCTCGGCCATAACAATTGTTCAGTAGCCGTCATTGTCGGTTCCACTTTGCCTATGACATACTTCCACAAGTCGGATGTAACTAATAGACTTTTCATTTGGAGCGACCAACTTTCGTAGTTGTCCCCCGACAGTTTTTCAATGTTCATCATACCGTGAGACATTGCCTTTGACTTAATTCTCTAACCAATATCGATTTTCCTAGTCGATAGTCCACTGCCACCAATTCGCGGTCCGGCACCGTGTCGACGAACACTCAATTACTTTTCGATTTGAAGTTAAAGGGGTTTCTGTATCCTGGGTCCTGGGCCCATAACCTTTGTAGGAGAGTTTGATTAACTGCTACAGTGTTAGTTTCAGTGTACCCCAGTATCCCCGCTATAACTCGGACCGAAAGAGAGAACACGTCTTGTCGAGTTAGAGTCGTTTAATTAAGTGAAGTCAAAGCTCTTACAGACTTATAACTATGGCGGCTGTCGGTCATAACGATCAGCTGTGTTATACATTCCAGTTGCTCTCAAACTAAACATAACAATGTTCCAACAGAATACCTCTCTGAATTTGTTATTCGAATATCTATCTAGCCGCATTATTGGTTTATTTTCGAATTTTTGGTCAATATTTTGTAGTTTTTTATGACCCCCGACTTGTTAAAATTTGCAAAAAATGGGTTTGCAGAAAAGAGACCAGATCCCAGCACTGCTTAACCTTTTGAAATGTTTACCCGATTTAAAAGTGGAATATCTCTCTGAATTTGTTATTAAAATATCTATCTAGCTGCATTATTGGTTTATTTTCGAATTTTTGGTCAATATTTTGTAATTTTTTATGACCCCCAACCTGTCAAAATTTGCAAAAAATGGGTTTGCAGAAAAGTGACAAGATCCCAGCACTGCTTAGCCCAAACTTTTGAAATTTTTAACCGATTTAAAAGTGGAATACCTCTCTGAATTTGTTGTTAAAATATCTATCTAGCTGCATTATTGGTTTATTTTCTAATTTTTGGTTGATATTTTGTAATTTTTTATGACCCCCGACCTGTCAAAATTTGCAAAAAATGGGTTTGCAGAAAAGTGACCAGATCCCAGCACTGCTTAGCCCAAACTTTTGAAATTTTTACCCGATTTAAAAGTGGAATACCTCTCTGAATTTGTTATTCGAATATCTATCTAGCTGCATTATTGGTTTATTTTCGAATTTTTGGTCAATATTTTGTAGTTTTTTATGACCCCCGACCTGTCAAAATTTGCAAAAAATGGGTTTGCAGAAAAGTGACCAGATCCCAGCACTGCTTAGCCCAAACTTTTGAAATTTTTACCCGATTTAAAAGTGGAATACCTCTCTGAATTTGTTATTAAAATATCTATCTAGCTGCATTATTGGTTTATTTTCGAATTTTTGGTCAATATTTTGTAGTTTTTTATGACCCCCGACTTGTTAAAATTTGCAAAAAATGGGTTTGCAGAAAAGTGACCAGATCCCAGCACTGCTTATCCCAAACCTTTTGAAATTTTTACCCGTTTTAAAAGTGGAATACCTCTCTGAATTTGTTATTCGAATATCTATCTAGCTGCATTATTGGTTTATTTTCGAATTTTTGGTCAATATTTTGTAGTTTTTTATGACCCCCGACCTGTCAAAATTTGCAAAAAATGGGTTTGCAGAAAAGTGACCAGATCCCAGCACTGCTTAGCCCAAACTTTTGAAATTTTTACCCGATTTAAAAGTGGAATACCTCTCTGAATTTGTTGTTAAAATATCTATCTAGCTGCATTATTGGTTTATTTTCGAATTTTTGGTCAATATTTTGTAGTTTTTTATGACCCCCGACCTGTCAAAATTTGCAAAAAATGGGTTTGCAGAAAAGTGACCAGATCCCAGCACTGCTTAGCCCAAACCTTTTGAAATTTTTACCCGATTTAAAAGTGGAATACCTCTCTGAATTTGTTATTCGAATATCTATCTAGCTGCATTATTGGTTTATTTTCGAATTTTTGGTCAATATTTTGTAGTTTTTTATGACCCCCGACCTGTCAAAATTTGCAAAAAATGGGTTTGCAGAAAAGTGACCAGATCCCAGCACTGCTTAGCCCAAACTTTTGAAATTTTTACCCGATTTAAAAGTGGAATACCTCTCTGAATTTGTTATTAGAATATCTATCTAGCTGCATTATTGGTTTATTTTCGAATTTTTGGTCAATATTTTGTAGTTTTTTATGACCCCCGACCTGTCAAAATTTGCAAAAAATGGGTTTGCAGAAAAGTGACCAGATCCCAGCACTGCTTAGCCCAAACTTTTGAAATTTTTACCCGATTTAAAAGTGGAATACCTCTCTGAATTTGTTGTTAAAATATCTATCTATCTGCATTATTGGTTTATTTTCGAATTTTTGGTCAATATTTTGTAATTTTTTATGACCCCCGACCTGTCAAAATTTGCAAAAAATGGGTTTGCAGAAAAGTGACCAGATCCCAGCACTGCTTAGCCCATAACTTTTGAAATTTTTACCCGATTTAAAAGTGGAATGCCTCTCTGAATTTGTTATTAAAATATCTATCTAGCTACATCATTGGTTTATTTTCGAATTTTTTGGTCAATGTTTTGTAATTTTTTATGACCCCCGACCTGTCAAAATTTGCAAAAAATGGGTTTGCAGAAAAGTGACCAGATCCCAGCACTGCTTAGCCCAAACTTTTGAAATTTTTACCCGATTTAAAAGTGGAATACCTCTCTGAATTTGTTGTTAAAATATCTATCTAGCTGCATTATTGGTTTATTTTCGAATTTTTGGTCAATATTTTGTAGTTTTTTATGACCCCCGACCTGTCAAAATTTGCAAAAAATGGGTTTGCAGAAAAGTGACCAGATCCCAGCACTGCTTAGCCCATAACTTTTGAAATTTTTACCCGATTTAAAAGTGGAATACCTCTCTGAATTTGTTGTTAAAATATCTATCTAGCTGCATTATTGGTTTATTTTCGAATTTTTGGTCAATATTTTTTTAATTTTTTATGACCCCCGACCTGTCAAAATTTGCAAAAAATGGGTTTGCAGAAAAGTGACCAGATCCCAGCACTGCTTAGCCCAAACTTTTGAAATTTTTACCCGATTTAAAAGTGGAATACCTCTCTGAATTTGTTATTCGAATATCTATCTAGCTGCATTATTGGTTTATTTTCGAATTTTTGGTCAATATTTTGTAGTTTTTTATGACCCCCGACCTGTCAAAATTTGCAAAAAATGGGTTTGCAGAAAAGTGACCAGATCCCAGCACTGCTTAGCCCAAACTTTTGAAATTTTTACCCGATTTAAAAGTGGAATACCTCTCTGAATTTGTTGTTAAAATATCTATCTAGCTGCATTATTGGTTTATTTTCGAATTTTTGGTCAATATTTTTTAATTTTTTATGACCCCCGACCTGTCAAAATTTGCAAAAAATGGGTTTGCAGAAAAGTGACCAGATCCCAGCACTGCTTAGCCCAAACTTTTGAAATTTTTACCCGATTTAAAAGTGGAATACCTCTCTGAATTTGTTGTTAAAATATCTATCTAGCTGCATTATTGGTTTATTTTCGAATTTTTGGTCAATATTTTGTAATTTTTTATGACCCCCGACCTGTCAAAATTTGCAAAAAATGGGTTTGCAGAAAAGTGACCAGAACCCAGCACTGCTTAGCCCATAACTTTTGAAATTTTTACCCGATTTAAAAGTGGAATGCCTCTCTGAATTTGTTACTTAAAATATCTATCTAGCTACATTATTGGTTTATTTTCGAATTTTTGGTCAATATTTTGTCATTTTTTATGACCCCCGACCTGTCAAAATTTGCAAAAAATGGGTTTGCAGAAAAGTGACCAGATCCCAGCACTGCTTAGCCCAAACTTTTGAAATTTTTACCCGATTTAAAAGTGGAATACCTCTCTGAATTTGTTATTCGAATATCTATCTAGCTGCATTATTGGTTTATTTTCAAATTTTTGGTCAATATTTTGTAGTTTTTTATGACCCCCGACCTGTCAAAATTTGCAAAAAATGGGTTTGCAGAAAAGTGACCAGATCCCAGCACTGCTTAGCCCAAACTTTTGAAATTTTTACCCGATTTAAAAGTGGAATACCTCTCTGAATTTGTTGTTAAAATATCTATCTAGCTGCATTATTGGTTTATTTTCGAATTTTTGGTCAATATTTTGTAATTTTTTATGACCCCCGACCTGTCAAAATTTGCAAAAAATGGGTTTGCAGAAAAGTGACCAGATCCCAGCACTGCTTAGCCCAAACTTTTGAAATTTTTACCCGATTTAAAAGTGGAATACCTCTCTGAATTTGTTGTTAAAATATCTATCTAGCTGCATTATTGGTTTATTTTCGAATTTTTGGTCAATATTTTGTAATTTTTTATGACCCCCGACCTGTCAAAATTTGCAAAAAATGGGTTTGCAGAAAAGTGACCAGATCCCAGCACTGCTTAGCCCAAACTTTTGAAATTTTTACCCGATTTAAAAGTGGAATACCTCTCTGAATTTGTTATTCAAATATCTATCTAGCTGCATTATTGGTTTATTTTCGAATTTTTGGTCAATATTTTGTAGTTTTTTATGACCCCCGACCTGTCAAAATTTGCAAAAAATGGGTTTGCAGAAAAGTGACCAGATCCCAGCACTGCTTAGCCCAAACTTTTGAAATTTTTACCCGATTTAAAAGTGGAATACCTCTCTGAATTTGTTGTTAAAATATCTATCTAGCTGCATTATTGGTTTATTTTCGAATTTTTGGTCAATATTTTTTAATTTTTTATGACCCCCGACCTGTCAAAATTTGCAAAAAATGGGTTTGCAGAAAAGTGACCAGATCCCAGCACTGCTTAGCCCAAACTTTTGAAATTTTTACCTGATTTAAAAGTGGTATACATCTCTGAATTTGTTGTTAAAATATCTATCTAGCTGCATTATTGGTTTATTTTCGAATTTTTGGTCAATATTTTGTAATTTTTTATGACCCCCGACCTGTCAAAATTTGCAAAAAATGGGTTTGCAGAAAAGTGACCAGAACCCAGCACTGCTTAGCCCATAACTTTTGAAATTTTTACCCGATTTAAAAGTGGAATGCCTCTCTGAATTTGTTACTTAAATATCTATCTAGCTACATCATTGGTTTATTTTCGAATTTTTGGTCAATGTTTTGTCATTTTTTATGACCCCCGACCTGTCAAAATTTGCAAAAAATGGGTTTGCAGAAAAGTGACCAGATCCCAGCACTGCTTAGCCCAAACTTTTGAAATTTTTACCCGATTTAAAAGTGGAATACCTCTCTGAATTTGTTATTCGAATATCTATCTAGCTGCATTATTGGTTTATTTTCAAATTTTTGGTCAATATTTTGTAGTTTTTTATGACCCCCGACCTGTCAAAATTTGCAAAAAATGGGTTTGCAGAAAAGTGACCAGATCCCAGCACTGCTTAGCCCAAACTTTTGAAATTTTTACCCGATTTAAAAGTGGAATACCTCTCTGAATTTGTTGTTAAAATATCTATCTAGCTGCATTATTGGTTTATTTTCGAATTTTTGGTCAATATTTTGTAATTTTTTATGACCCCCGACCTGTCAAAATTTGCAAAAAATGGGTTTGCAGAAAAGTGACCAGATCCCAGCACTGCTTACCCCAAACTTTTGAAATTTTTACCTGATTTAAAAGTGGTATAAATCTCTGAATTTGTTGTTAAAATATCTATCTAGCTGCATTATTGGTTTATTTTCGAATTTTTGGTCAATATTTTGTAATTTTTTATGACCCCCGACCTGTCAAAATTTGCAAAAAATGGGTTTGCAGAAAAGTGACCAGAACCCAGCACTGCTTAGCCCATAACTTTTGAAATTTTTACCCGATTTAAAAGTGGAATGCCTCTCTGAATTTGTTACTAAAATATCTATCTAGCTACATCATTGGTTTATTTTCGAATTTTTGGTCAATGTTTCGTCATTTTTTATGACCCCCGACCTGTCAAAATTTGCAAAAAATGGGTTTGCAGAAAAGTGACCAGATCCCAGCACTGCTTAGCCCAAACTTTTGAAATTTTTACCCGATTTAAAAGTGGAATACCTCTCTGAATTTGTTATTCGAATATCTATCTAGCTGCATTATTGGTTTATTTTCAAATTTTTGGTCAATATTTTGTAGTTTTTTATGACCCCCGACCTGTCAAAATTTGCAAAAAATGGGTTTGCAGAAAAGTGACCAGATCCCAGCACTGCTTAGCCCAAACTTTTGAAATTTTTACCCGATTTAAAAGTGGAATGCCTCTCTGAATTTTTTATTAAAATATCTATCTAGCTGCATTATTGGTTTATTTTCGAATTTTTGGTCAATATTTTGTAATTTTTTATGACCCCCGACCTGTCAAAATTTGCAAAAAATGGGTTTGCAGAAAAGTGACCAGATCCCAGCACTGCTTAGCCCAAACTTTTGAAATTTTTACCCGATTTAAAAGTGGAATACCTCTCTGAATTTGTTGTTAAAATATCTATCTAGCTGCATTATTGGTTTATTTTCGAATTTTTGGTCAATATTTTGTAATTTTTTATGACCCCCGACCTGTCAAAATTTGCAAAAAATGGGTTTGCAGAAAAGTGACCAGATCCCAGCACTGCTTAGCCCAAACTTTTGAAATTTTTACCCGATTTAAAAGTGGAATACCTCTCTGAATTTGTTATTCGAATATCTATCTAGCTGCATTATTGGTTTATTTTCAAATTTTTGGTCAATATTTTGTAGTTTTTTATGACCCCCGACCTGTCAAAATTTGCAAAAAATGGGTTTGCAGAAAAGTGACCAGATCCCAGCACTGCTTAGCCCAAACTTTTGAAATTTTTACCCGATTTAAAAGTGGAATACCTCTCTGAATTTGTTGTTAAAATATCTATCTAGCTGCATTATTGGTTTATTTTCGAATTTTTGGTCAATATTTTGTAATTTTTTATGACCCCCGACCTGTCAAAATTTGCAAAAAATGGGTTTGCAGAAAAGTGACCAGATCCCAGCACTGCTTAGCCCAAACTTTTGAAATTTTTACCCGATTTAAAAGTGGAATACCTCTCTGAATTTGTTATTCGAATATCTATCTAGCTGCATTATTGGTTTATTTTCGAATTTTTGGTCAATATTTTGTAGTTTTTTATGACCCCCGACCTGTCAAAATTTGCAAAAAATGGGTTTGCAGAAAAGTGACCAGATCCCAGAACTGCTTAGCCCATAACTTTTGAAATTTTTACCCGATTTAAAAGTGGAATACCTCTCTGAATTTGTTGTTAAAATATCTTTCTAGCTGCATTATTGGTTTATTTTCGAATTTTTGGTCAATATTTTGTAGTTTTTTATGACCCCCGACCTGTCAAAATTTGCAAAAAAATGGGTTTGCAAAAAGTGACCAGATCCCAGCACTGCCTATCCCATAACTTTTGAAATTTTTACCCGATTTAAAAATGGAATGCCTCTCTGAATTTGTTATTAAAATATCTATCTAGCTACATCATTGGTTTAATTTCGAATTTTTGGTCAATGTTTCGTCATTTTTTGTGACCCCCGACCTGTCAAAATTTGCAAAAAATGGGTTTGCAGAAAAGTGACCAGATCCCAGCACTGCTTAGCCCAAACTTTTGAAATTTTTACCCGATTTAAAAGTGGAATACCTCTCTGAATTTGTTATTCGAATATCTATCTAGCTGCATTATTGGTTTATTTTCGAATTTTTGGTCAATATTTTGTAATTTTTTATGACCCCCGACCTGTCAAAATTTGCAAAAAATGGGTTTGCAGAAAAGTGACCAGATCCCAGCACTGCTTAGCCCAAACTTTTGAAATTTTTACCCGATTTAAAAGTGGAATACCACTCTGAATTTGGTATTCGAATATCTATCTAGCTGCATTATTGGTTTATTTTCGAATTTTTGGTCAATATTTTGTAGTTTTTTATGACCCCCGACCTGTCAAAATTTGCAAAAAATGGGTTTGCAGAAAAGTGACCAGATCCCAGCACTGCTTAGCCCAAACTTTTGAAATTTTTACCCGATTTAAAAGTGGAATACCTCTCTGAATTTGTTGTTAAAATATCTATCTAGCTGCATTATTGGTTTATTTTCGAATTTTTGGTCAATATTTTGTAATTTTTTATGACCCCCGACCTGTCAAAATTTGCAAAAAAATGGGTTTGCAGAAAAGTGACCAGATCCCAGCACTGCTTAGCCCATAACTTTTGAAATTTTTACCCGATTTAAAAGTGGAATGCCTCTCTGAATTTGTTATTAAAATATCTATCTAGCTACATCATTGGTTTATTTTCGAATTTTTGGTCAATGTTTTGTAGTTTTTTATGACCCCCGACCTGTCAAAATTTGCAAAAAATGGGTTTGCAGAAAAGTGACAAGATCCCAGCACTGCTTAGCCCAAACTTTTGAAATTTTTACCCGATTTAAAAGTGGAATACCTCTCTGAATTTGTTATTCAAATATCTATCTAGCTGCATTATTGGTTTATTTTCGAATTTTTGGTCAATATTTTGTAGTTTTTTATGACCCCCGACCTGTCAAAATTTGCAAAAAATGGGTTTGCAGAAAAGTGACCAGATCCCAGCACTGCTTAGCCCAAACTTTTGAAATTTTTACCCGATTTAAAAGTGGAATACCTCTCTGAATTTGTTGTTAAAATATCTATCTAGCTGCATTATTGGTTTATTTTCGAATTTTTGGTCAATATTTTGTAATTTTTTATGACCCCCCGACCTGTCAAAATTTGCAAAAAATGGGTTTGCAGAAAAGTGACCAGATCCCAGCACTGCTTAGCCCAAACTTTTGAAATTTTTACCCGATTTAAAAGTGGAATACCTCTCTGAATTTGTTGTTAAAATATCTATCTAGCTGCATTATTGGTTTATTTTCGAATTTTTGGTCAATATTTTGTAATTTTTTATGACCCCCGACCTGTCAAAATTTGCAAAAAATGGGTTTGCAGAAAAGTGACCAGAACCCAGCACTGCTTAGCCCATAACTTTTGAAATTTTTACCTGATTTAAAAGTGGTATACATCTCTGAATTTGTTGTTAAAATATCTATCTAGCTGCATTATTGGTTTATTTTCGAATTTTTGGTCAATATTTTGTAATTTTTTATGACCCCCGACCTGTCAAAATTTGCAAAAAATGGGTTTGCAGAAAAGTGACCAGAACCCAGCACTGCTTAGCCCATAACTTTTGAAATTTTTACCCGATTTAAAAGTGGAATGCCTCTCTGAATTTGTTATTCGAATATCTATCTAGCTGCATTATTGGTTTATTTTCGAATTTTTGGTCAATATTTTGTAGTTTTTTATGACCCCCGACCTGTCAAAATTTGCAAAAAATGGGTTTGCAGAAAAGTGACCAGATCCCAGCACTGCTTAGCCCAAACTTTTGAAATTTTTACCCGATTTAAAAGTGGAATACCTCTCTGAATTTGTTGTTAAAATATCTATCTAGCTGCATTATTGGTTTATTTTCGAATTTTTGGTCAATATTTTGTAATTTTTTATGACCCCCGACCTGTCAAAATTTGCAAAAAATGGGTTTGCAGAAAAGTGACCAGATCCCAGCACTGCTTAGCCCAAACTTTTGAAATTTTTACCCGATTTAAAAGTGGAATACCTCTCTGAATTTGTTATTAAAATATCTATCTAGCTACATCATTGGTTTATTTTCGAATTTTTTGGTCAATGTTTTGTCATTTTTTATGACCCCCGACCTGTCAAAATTTGCAAAAAATGGGTTTGCAGAAAAGTGACCAGATCCCAGCACTGCTTAGCCCAAACTTTTGAAATTTTTACCCGATTTAAAAGTGGAATACCTCTCTGAATTTGTTATTCGAATATCTATCTAGCTGCATTATTGGTTTATTTTCGAATTTTTGGTCAATATTTTGTAGTTTTTTATGACCCCCGACCTGTCAAAATTTGCAAAAAATGGGTTTGCAGAAAAGTGACCAGATCCCAGCACTGCTTAGCCCATAACTTTTGAAATTTTTACCCGATTTAAAAGTGGAATACCTCTCTGAATTTGTTGTTAAAATATCTATCTAGCTGCATTATTGGTTTATTTTCGAATTTTTGGTCAATATTTTGTAATTTTTTATGACCCCCGACCTGTCAAAATTTGCAAAAAATGGGTTTGCAGAAAAGTGAGATCCCAGATCCCAGCACTGCTTAGCCCAAACTTTTGAAATTTTTACCCGATTTAAAAGTGGAATACCTCTTGAATTTGTTGTTAAAATATCTATCTAGCTGCATTATTGGTTTATTTTCGAATTTTTGGTCAATATTTTGTAATTTTTTATGACCCCCGACCTGTCAAGATTTGCAAAAAATGGGCTTGCAGAAAAGTGACCAGATCCCAGCACTGCTTAGCCCATAACTTTTGAAATTTTTACCCGATTTAAAAGTGGAATACCTCTCTGAATTTGTTGTTAAAATATCTTTCTAGCTGCACTATTGGTTTATTTTCGAATTTTTGGTCAATATTTTGTAATTTTTTATGACCCCCGACCTGTCAAAATTTGCAAAAAAATGGGCTTGCAGAAAAGTGACCAGATCCCAGCACTGCTTAGCCCATAACTTTTGAAATTTTTACCCGATTTAAAAGTGGAATACCTCTCTGAATTTGTTGTTAAAATATCTTTCTAGCTGCACTATTGGTTTATTTTCGAATTTTTGGTCAATATTTTGTAATTTTTTATGACCCCCGACCTGTCAAAATTTGCAAAAAATGGGTTTGCAGAAAAGTGACCAGATCCCAGCACTGCTTAGCCCATAACTTTTGAAATTTTTACCCGATTTAAAAGTGGAATACCTCTCTGAATTTGTTGTTAAAATATCTTTCTAGCTGCACTATTGGTTTATTTTCGAATTTTTGGTCAATATTTTGTAATTTTTTATGACCCCCGACCTGTCAAAATTTGCAAAAAATGGGTTTGCAGAAAAGTGAGATCCCAGATCCCAGCACTGCTTAGCCCAAACTTTTGAAATTTTTACCCGATTTAAAAGTTGGAATACCTCTCTGAATTTGTTGTTAAAATATCTATCTAGCTGCATTATTGGTTTATTTTCGAATTTTTGGTCAATATTTTGTAATTTTTTATGACCCCCGACCTGTCAAAATTTGCAAAAAATGGGTTTGCAGAAAAGTGACCAGATCCCAGCACTGCTTAGCCCAAACTTTTGAAATTTTTACCCGATTTAAAAGTGGAATACCTCTCTGAATTTGTTATTCGAATATCTATCTAGCTGCATTATTGGTTTATTTTCGAATTTTTGGTCAATATTTTGTAATTTTTTATGACCCCCGACCTGTCAAAATTTGCAAAAAATGGGTTTGCAGAAAAGTGACCAGAACCCAGCACTGCTTAGCCCAAACTTTTGAAATTTTTACCCGATTTAAAAGTGGAATACCTCTCTGAATTTGTTATTAAAATATCTATCTAGCTGCATTATTGGTTTATTTTCGAATTTTTGGTCAATATTTTGTAATTTTTTATGACCCCCGACCTGTCAAAATTTGCAAAAAATGGGTTTGCAGAAAAGTGACCAGAACCCAGCACTGCTTAGCCCAAACTTTTGAAATTTTTACCCGATTTAAAAGTGGAATACCTCTCTGAATTTGTTATTAAAATATCTATCTAGCTGCATTATTGGTTTATTTTCGAATTTTTGGTCAATATTTTGTCATTTTTTATGACCCCCGACCTGTCAAAATTTGCAAAAAATGGGTTTGCAGAAAAGTGACCAGATCCCAGCACTGCTTAGCCCAAACTTTTGAAATTTTTACCCGATTTAAAAGTGGAATACCTCTCTGAATTTGTTATTAAAATATCTATCTAGCTGCATTATTGGTTTATTTTCGAATTTTTGGTCAATATTTTGTAGTTTTTTATGACCCCCGACCTGTCAAAATTTGCAAAAAATGGGTTTGCAGAAAAGTGACCAGATCCCAGCACTGCTTAGCCCATAACTTTTGAAATTTTTACCCGATTTAAAAGTGGAATACCTCTCTGAATTTGTTATTAAAATATCTATCTAGCTACATCATTGGTTTATTTTCGAATTTTTTGGTCAATGTTTCGTCATTTTTTATGACCCCCGACCTGTCAAAATTTGCAAAAAATGGGTTTGCAGAAAAGTGACCAGATCCCAGCACTGCTTAGCCCAAACTTTTGAAATTTTTACCCGATTTAAAAGTGGAATACCTCTCTGAATTTGTTATTCGAATATCTATCTAGCTGCATTATTGGTTTATTTTCGAATTTTTGGTCAATATTTTGTAGTTTTTTATGACCCCCGACCTGTCAAAATTTGCAAAAAATGGGTTTGCAGAAAAGTGACCAGATCCCAGCACTGCTTAGCCCAAACTTTTGAAATTTTTACCCGATTTAAAAGTGGAATACCTCTCTGAATTTGTTATTCGAATATCTATCTAGCTGCATTATTGGTTTATTTTCGAATTTTTGGTTGATATTTTGTAATTTTTTATGACCCCCGACCTGTCAAAATTTGCAAAAAATGGGTTTGCAGAAAAGTGACCAGATCCCAGCACTGCTTAGCCCATAACTTTTGAAATTTTTACCCGATCTAAACGTGGAATACCTCTCTGAATTTGTTGTTAAAATATCTATCTAGCTGCATTATTGGTTTATTTTCGAATTTTTGGTCAATATTTTGTAATTTTTTATGACCCCCGACCTGTCAAAATTTGCAAAAAATGGGTTTGCAGAAAAGTGACCAGATCCCAGCACTGCTTATCCCATAACTTTTGAAATTTTTACCCGATTTAAAAGTGGAATGCCTCTCTGAATTTGTTATTAAAATATCTATCTAGCTACATCATTGGTTTATTTTCGAATTTTTGGTCAATGTTTCGTCATTTTTTATGACCCCCCGACCTGTCAAAATTTGCAAAAAATGGGTTTGCAGAAAAGTGACCAGATCCCAGCACTGCTTAGCCCATAACTTTTGAAATTTTTACCCGATTTAAAAGTGGAATACCTCTCTGAATTTGTTATTCGAATATCTATCTAGCTGCATTATTGGTTTATTTTCGAATTTTTTGGTCAATATTTTGTAATTTTTTATGACCCCCGACCTGTCAAAATTTGCAAAAAATGGGTTTGCAGAAAAGTGACCAGATCCCAGCACTGCTTAGCCCAAACTTTTGAAATTTTTACCCGATTTAAAAGTGGAATACCTCTCTGAATTTGTTGTTAAAATATCTATCTAGCTGCATTATTGGTTTATTTTCGAATTTTTGGTCAATATTTTGTAATTTTTTATGACCCCCGACCTGTCAAAATTTGCAAAAAATGGGTTTGCAGAAAAGTGACCAGATCCCAGCACTGCTTAGCCCATAACTTTTGAAATTTTTACCCGATTTAAAAGTGGAATACCTCTCTGAATTTGTTGTTAAAATATCTATCTAGCTGCATTATTGGTTTATTTTCGAATTTTTGGTCAATATTTTGTAGTTTTTTATGACCCCCGACCTGTCAAAATTTGCATAAAATGGGTTTGCAGAAAAGTGACCAGATCCCAGCACTGCTTAGCCCATAACTTTTGAAATTTTTACCCGATTTAAAAGTGGAATACCTCTCTGAATTTGTTGTTAAAATATCTTTCTAGCTGCATTATTGGTTTATTTTCGAGTTTTTGGTCAATATTTTGTAGTTTTTTATGACCCCCGACCTGTCAAAATTATCAAAAAAATGGGTTTGCAGAAAAGTGACCAGATCCCAGCACTGCTTAGCCCATAACTTTTGAAATTTTTACCCGATTTAAAAGTGGAATGCCTCTCTGAATTTGTTATTAAAATATCTATCTAGCTGCATTATTGGTTTATTTTCGAATTTTTGGTTGATATTTTGTAATTTTTTATGACCCCCGACCTGTCAAAATTTGCAAAAAATGGGTTTGCAGAAAAGTGACCAGATCCCAGCACGGCTTAGCCCATAACTTTTGAAATTTTTACCCGATTTAAAAGTGGAATACCTCTCTGAATTTGTTATTCGAATATCTATCTAGCTGCATTATTGGTTTATTTTCGAATTTTTGGTCAATATTTTGTAATTTTTTATGACCCCCGACTTGTCAAAATTTGCAAAAAATGGGTTTGCAGAAAAGTGACCAGATCCCAGCACTGCTTAGCCCAAACTTTTGAAATTTTTACCCGATTTAAAAGTGGAATACCTCTCTTAATTTGTTATTAAAATATCTATCTAGCTGCATTATTGGTTTATTTTCGAATTTTTGGTCAATATTTTGTAGTTTTTTATGACCCCCGACCTGTCAAAATTTGCAAAAAAATGGGTTTGCAGAAAAGTGACCAGATCCCAGCACTGCTTAGCCCATAACTTTTGAAATTTTTACCCGATTTAAAAATGGAATACCTCTCTGAATTTGTTATTAAAATATCTATCTAGCTGCATTATTGGTTTATTTTCGAATTTTTGGTCAATATTTTGTAATTTTTTATGACCCCCGACCTGTCAAAATTTGCAAAAAAATGGGTTTGCAGAAAAGTGACCAGATCCCAGCACTGCTTAGCCCATAACTTTTGAAATTTTTACCCGACTTAAAAGTGGAATACCTCTCTGAATTTGTTATTAAAATATCTATCTAGCTGCATTATTGGTTTATTTTCGAATTTTTGGTCAATATTTTGTAATTTTTTATGACCCCCGACTTGTCAAAATTTGCAAAAAAATGGGTTTGCAGAAAATTGACCAGATCCAAGAACTGCTTAGCCCATAACTTTTGAATTTTTTACCCGATTTAAAAGGGGAATACCTCTCTGAATTTGTTATTAAAATATCTATCTACCTGCATCATTGGTTTGTTTTCGAATTTTTGGTTGATATTTTGTAATTTTTTATGACCCCGACTTGTCAAAATTTGCAAAAAATGGGTTTGCAGAAAAGTGACCAGATCCCAGCACTGCTTAGCCCATAACTTTTGAAATTTTTACCCGATTTAAAAGTGGAATACCTCTCTGAATTTGTTATTAAAATATCTATCTAGCTGCATTATTGGTTTATTTTCGAATTTTTGGTCAATATTTTGTAGTTTTTTATGACCCCCGACCTGTCAAAATTTGCAAAAAATGGGTTTGCAGAAAAGTGACCAGATCCCAGCACTGCTTAGCCCAAACTTTTGAAATTTTTACCCGATTTAAAAGTGGAATACCTCTCTGAATTTGTTGTTAAAATATCTATCTAGCTGCATTATTGGTTTATTTTCGAATTTTTGGTCAATATTTTGTCATTTTTTATGACCCCCGACCTGTCAAAATTTGCAAAAAATGGGTTTGCAGAAAAGTGACCAGATCCCAGCACTGCTTAGCCCAAACTTTTGAAATTTTTACCCGATTTAAAAGTGGAATACCTCTCTGAATTTGTTATTCGAATATCTATCTAGCTGCATTATTGGTTTATTTTCGAAGTTTTGGTCAATATTTTGTAGTTTTTTATGACCCCCGACCTGTCAAAATTTGCAGAAAATGGGTTAAAAAGTGACCAGATCCCAGCACTGCTTAGCCCAAACTTTTGAAATTTTTACCCGATTTAAAAGTGGAATACCTCTCTGAATTTGTTATTAAAATATCTATATAGCTACATCATTGGTTTATTTTCGAATTTTTGGTCAATATTTTGTAGTTTTTTATGACCCCCCGACCTGTCAAAATTTGCAAAAAATGGGTTTGCAGAAAAGTGACCAGATCCCAGCACTGCTTAGCCCATAACTTTTGAAATTTTTACCCGATTTAAAAGTGGAATGCCTCTCTGAATTTGTTATTAAAATATCTATCTAGCTACATCATTGGTTTATTTTCGAATTTTTGGTCAATGTTTCGTCATTTTTTATGACCCCCGACCTGTCAAAATTTGCAAAAAATGGGTTTGCAGAAAAGTGACAAGATCCCAGCACTGCTTAGCCCAAACTTTTGAAATTTTTACCCGATTTAAAAGTGGAATACCTCTCTGAATTTGTTATTCGAATATCTATCTAGCTGCATTATTGGTTTATTTTCGAATTTTTGGTCAATATTTTGTAGTTTTTTATGACCCCCGACCTGTCAAAATTTGCAAAAAATGGGTTTGCAGAAAAGTGACCAGATCCCAGCACTGCTTAGCCCATAACTTTTGAAATTTTTACCCGATTTAAAAGTGGAATGCCTCTCTGAATTTGTTATTAAAATATCTATCTAGCTACATTATTGGTTTATTTTCGAATTTTTGGTCAATATTTTGTAATTTTTTATGACCCCCGACCTGTCAAAATTTGCAAAAAATGGGTTTGCAGAAAAGTGACCAGATCCCAGCACTGCTTAGCCCAAACTTTTGAAATTTTTACCCGATTTAAAAGTGGAATACCTCTCTGAATTTGTTATTAAAATATCTATCTAGCTACATCATTGGTTTATTTTCGAATTTTTGGTCAATGTTTTGTCATTTTTTATGACCCCCGACCTGTCAAAATTTGCAAAAAATGGGTTTGCAGAAAAGTGACCAGATCCCAGCACTGCTTAGCCCATAACTTTTGAAATTTTTACCCGATTTAAAAGTGGAATACCTCTCTGAATTTGTTATTAAAATATCTATCTAGCTGCATTATTGGTTTATTTTCGAATTTTTGGTCAATATTTTGTAATTTTTTATGACCCCCGACCTGTCAAAATTTGCAAAAAATGGGTTTGCAGAAAAGTGACCAGATCCCAGCACTGCTTAGCCCATAACTTTTGAAATTTTTACCCGATTTAAAAGTGGAATACCTCTCTGAATTTGTTATTAAAATATCTATCTAGCTGCATTATTGGTTTATTTTCGAATTTTTGGTCAATATTTTGTAATTTTTTATGACCCCCGACCTGTCAAAATTTGCAAAAAATGGGTTTGCAGAAAAGTGACCAGATCCCAGCACTGCTTAGCCCAAACCTTTTGAAATTTTTACCCGATTTAAAAGTGGAATACCTCTCTGAATTTGTTATTAAAATATCTATCTAGCTGCATTATTGGTTTATTTTCGAATTTTTGGTCAATATTTTGTAATTTTTTATGACCCCCGACCTGTCAAAATTTGCAAAAAATGGGTTTGCAGAAAAGTGACCAGATCCCAGCACTGCTTAGCCCATAACTTTTGAAATTTTTACCCGATTTAAAAGTGGAATACCTCTCTGAATTTGTTATTCGAATATCTATCTAGCTGCATTATTGGTTTATTTTAGAATTTTTGGTCAATATTTTGTAGTTTTTTATGACCCCCGACCTGTCAAAATTTGCAAAAAATGGGTTTCCAGAAAAGTGACCAGATCCCAGCACTGCTTAGCCCATAACTTTTGAAATTTTTACCCGATTTAAAAGTGGAATACCTCTCTGAATTTGTTATTAAAATATCTATCTAGCTGCATTATTGGTTTATTTTCGAATTTTTGGTCAATATTTTTGTAATTTTTTATGACCCCCGACCTGTCAAAATTTGCAAAAAAATGGGTTTGCAGAAAAGTGACCAGATCCCAGCACTGCTTAGCCCATAACTTTTGAAATTTTTACCCGATTTAAAAGTGGAATACCTCTCTGAATTTGTTATTCGAATATCTATCTAGCTGCATTATTGGTTTATTTTCGAATTTTTGGTCAATATTTTTTAATTTTTTTATGACCCCCGACCTGTCAAAATTTGCAAAAAAATGGGTTTGCAGAAAAGTGACCAGATCCCAGCACTGCTTATCCCATAACTTTTGAAATTTTTACCCGATTTAAAAGTGGAATGCCTCTCTGAATTTGTTATTAAAATATCTATCTAGCTACATCATTGGTTTATTTTCGAATTTTTGGTCAATGTTTCGTCATTTTTTATGACCCCCGACCTGTCAAAATTTGCAAAAAATGGGTTTGCAGAAAAGTGACCAGATCCCAGCACTGCTTAGCCCAAACTTTTGAAATTTTTACCCGATTTAAAAGTGGAATACCTCTCTGAATTTGTTATTCGAATATCTATCTAGCTGCATTATTGGTTTATTTTCGAATTTTTGGTCAATATTTTGTAATTTTTTATGACCCCCGACCTGTCAAAATTTGCAAAAAATGGGTTTGCAGAAAAGTGACCAGATCCCAGCACTGCTTAGCCCAAACTTTTGAAATTTTTACCCGATTTAAAAGTGGAATACCTCTCTGAATTTGGTATTCGAATATCTATCTAGCTGCATTATTGGTTTATTTTCGAATTTTTGGTCAATATTTTGTAGTTTTTTATGACCCCCGACCTGTCAAAATTTGCAAAAAATGGGTTTGCAGAAAAGTGACCAGATCCCAGCACTGCTTAGCCCAAACTTTTGAAATTTTTACCCGATTTAAAAGTGGAATACCTCTCTGAATTTGTTGTTAAAATATCTATCTAGCTGCATTATTGGTTTATTTTCGAATTTTTGGTCAATATTTTTTAATTTTTTATGACCCCCGACCTGTCAAAATTTGCAAAAAATGGGTTTGCAGAAAAGTGACCAGATCCCAGCACTGCTTAGCCCATAACTTTTGAAATTTTTACCCGATTTAAAAGTGGAATACCTCTCTGAATTTGTTGTTAAAATATCTATCTAGCTGCATTATTGGTTTATTTTCGAATTTTTGGTCATTATTTTGTAATTTTTTATGACCCCCGACCTGTCAAAATTTGCAAAAAATGGGTTTGCAGAAAAGTGACAAGATCCCAGCACTGCTTAGCCCAAACTTTTGAAATTTTTACCCGATTTAAAAGTGGAATACCTCTCTGAATTTGTTATTCGAATATCTATCTAGCTGCATTATTGGTTTATTTTCGAAGTTTTGGTCAATATTTTGTAGTTTTTTATGACCCCCGACCTGTCAAAATTTGCAAAAAATAAAGTGACCAGATCCCAGCACTGCTTAGCCCATAACTTTTGAAATTTTTACCCGATTTAAAAGTGGAATACCTCTCTGAATTTGTTGTTAAAATATCTATCTAGCTGCATTATTGGTTTATTTTCGAATTTTTGGTCAATATTTTGTAATTTTTTATGACCCCCGACCTGTCAAAATTTGCAAAAAATGGGTTTGCAGAAAAGTGACCAGATCCCAGCACTGCTTAGCTCATAACTTTTGAAATTTTTACCCGATTTAAAAGTGGAATACCTCTCTGAATTTGTTATTAGAATATCTATCTAGCTGCATTATTGGTTTATTTTCGAATTTTTGGTCAATATTTTGTAATTTTTTATGACCCCCGACCTGTCAAAATTTGCAAAAAATGGGTTTGCAGAAAAGTGACCAGATCCCAGCACTGCTTAGCCCATAACTTTTGAAATTTTTACCCGATTTAAAAGTGGAATACCTCTCTGAATTTGTTGTTAAAATATCTATCTAGCTGCATTATTGGTTTATTTTCGAATTTTTGGTCAATATTTTGTAATTTTTTATGACCCCCGACCTGTCAAAATTTGCAAAAAATGGGTTTGCAGAAAAGTGACAAGATCCCAGCACTGCTTAGCCCAAACTTTTGAAATTTTTACCCGATTTAAAAGTGGAATACCTCTCTGAATTTGTTGTTAAAATATCTATCTAGCTGCATTATTGGTTTATTTTCGAATTTTTGGTCAATATTTTGTAATTTTTTATGACCCCGGACCTGTCAAAATTTGCAAAAAAATGGGTTTGCAGAAAACTGACCAGATCCCAGCACTGCTTATCCCATAACTTTTGAAATTTTTACCCGATTTAAAAGTGGAATACCTCTCTGAATTTGTTATTAAAATATCTATCTAGCTACATCATTGGTTTAATTTCGAATTTTTGGTCAATGTTTCGTCATTTTTTATGACCCCCGACCTGTCAAAATTTGCAAAAAATGGGTTTGCAGAAAAGTGACCAGATCCCAGCACTGCTTAGCCCAAACTTTTGAAATTTTTACCCGATTTAAAAGTGGAATACCTCTCTGAATTTGTTGTTAAAATATCTATCTAGCTGCATTATTGGTTTATTTTCGAATTTTTGGTCAATATTTTGTAATTTTTTATGACCCCCGACCTGTCAAAATTTGCAAAAAATGGGTTTGCAGAAAAGTGACCAGATCCCAGCACTGCTTAGCTCATAACTTTTGAAATTTTTACCCGATTTAAAAGTGGAATACCTCTCTGAATTTGTTATTAGAATATCTATCTAGCTGCATTATTGGTTTATTTTCGAATTTTTGGTCAATATTTTGTAATTTTTTATGACCCCCGACCTGTCAAAATTTGCAAAAAATGGGTTTGCAGAAAAGTGACAAGATCCCAGCACTGCTTAGCCCAAACTTTTGAAATTTTTACCCGATTTAAAAGTGGAATACCTCTCTGAATTTGTTATTCGAATATCTATCTAGCTGCATTATTGGTTTATTTTCGAAGTTTTGGTCAATATTTTGTAGTTTTTTATGACCCCCGACCTGTCAAAATTTGCAGAAAATAAAGTGACCAGATCCCAGCACTGCTTAGCCCAAACTTTTGAAATTTTTACCCGATTTAAAAGTGGAATACCTCTCTGAATTTGTTATTAAAATATCTATATAGCTACATCATTGGTTTATTTTCGAATTTTTGGTCAATGTTTCGTCATTTTTTATGACCCCCGACCTGTCAAAATTTGCAAAAAATGGGTTTGCAGAAAAGTGACCAGATCCCAGCACTGCTTAGCCCAAACTTTTGAAATTTTTACCCGATTTAAAAGTGGAATACCTCTCTGAATTTGTTATTCGAATATCTATCTAGCTGCATTATTGGTTTATTTTCGAATTTTTGGTCAATATTTTGTAATTTTTTATGACCCCCGACCTGTCAAAATTTGCAAAAAATGGGTTTGCAGAAAAGTGACCCGATCCCAGCACTGCTTAGCCCAAACTTTTGAAATTTTTACCCGATTTAAAAGTGGAATACCTCTCTGAATTTGCTATTAAAATATCTATCTAGCTGCATTATTGGTTTATTTTCGAATTTTTGGTCAATATTTTTTAATTTTTTATGACCCCCGACCTGTCAAAATTTGCAAAAAATGGGTTTGCAGAAAAGTGACCAGAACCCAGCACTGCTTAGCCCATAACTTTTAAAATTTTTACCCGATTTAAAAGTGGAATACCTCTCTGAATTTGTTATTAAAATATCTTTCTAGCTGCATTATTGGTTTATTTTCGAATTTTTGGTCAATATTTTTTAATTTTTTATGACCCCCGACCTGTCAAAATTTGCAAAAAAATGGGTTTGCAGAAAAGTGACCAGATCCCAGCACTGCTTATCCCATAACTTTTGAAATTTTTACCCGATTTAAAAGTGGAATGCCTCTCGGAATTTGTTATTAAAATATCTATCTAGCTACATCATTGGTTTATTTTCGAATTTTTGGTCAATGTTTCGTCATTTTTTATGACCCCCGACCTGTCAAAATTTGCAAAAAATGGGTTTGCAGAAAAGTGACCAGATCCCAGCACTGCTTAGCCCAAACTTTTGAAATTTTTACCCGATTTAAAAGTGGAATACCTCTCTGAATTTGTTGTTAAAATATCTATCTAGCTGCATTATTGGTTTATTTTCGAATTTTTGGTCAATATTTTGTAGTTTTTTATGACCCCCGACCTGTCAAAATTTGCAAAAAATGGGTTTGCAGAAAAGTGACCAGATCCCAGCACTGCTTAGCCCAAACTTTTGAAATTTTTACCCGATTTAAAAGTGGAATACCTCTCTGAATTTGTTATTCGAATATCTATCTAGCTGCATTATTGGTTTATTTTCGAATTTTTGGTCAATATTTTGTAGTTTTTTATGACCCCCGACCTGTCAAAATTTGCAAAAAAAATGGGTTTGCAGAAAAGTGACCAGATCCCAGCACTGCTTATCCCATAACTTTTGAAATTTTTACCCGATTTAAAAGTGGAATGCCTCTCGGAATTTGTTATTAAAATATCTATCTAGCTACATCATTGGTTTATTTTCGAATTTTTGGTCAATGTTTCGTCATTTTTTATGACCCCCGACCTGTCAAAATTTGCAAAAAATGGGTTTGCAGAAAAGTGACCAGATCCCAGCACTGCTTAGCCCAAACTTTTGAAATTTTTACCCGATTTAAAAGTGGAATACCTCTCTGAATTTGTTGTTAAAATATCTATCTAGCTGCATTATTGGTTTATTTTCGAATTTTTGGTCAATATTTTGTAGTTTTTTATGACCCCCGACCTGTCAAAATTTGCAAAAAATGGGTTTGCAGAAAAGTGACCAGATCCCAGCACTGCTTAGCCCAAACTTTTGAAATTTTTACCCGATTTAAAAGTGGAATACCTCTCTGAATTTGTTATTCGAATATCTATCTAGCTGCATTATTGGTTTATTTTCGAATTTTTGGTCAATATTTTGTAGTTTTTTATGACCCCCGACCTGTCAAAATTTGCAAAAAATGGGTTTGCAGAAAAGTGACCAGATCCCAGCACTGCTTAGCCCAAACTTTTGAAATTTTTACCCGATTTAAAAGTGGAATACCTCTCTGAATTTGTTATTAAAATATCTATCTAGCTGCATTATTGGTTTATTTTCGAATTTTTGGTCAATATTTTGTAATTTTTTATGACCCCCGACTTGTCAAAATTTGCAAAAAATGGGTTTGTAGAAAATTGACCAGATCCAAGAACTGCTTAGCCCATAACTTTTGAATTTTTTACCCGATTTAAAAGGGGAATACCTCTCTGAATTTGTTATTAAAATATCTATCTACCTGCATCATTGGTTTGTTTTCGAATTTTTGGTTGATATTTTGTAATTTTTTATGACCCCCGACTTGTCAAAATTTGCAAAAATGGGTTTGCAGAAAAGTGACCAGATCCCAGCACTGCTTAGCCCATAACTTTTGAAATTTTTACCCGATTTAAAAGTGGAATACCTCTCTGAATTTGTTATTAAAATATCTATCTAGCTGCATTATTGGTTTATTTTCGAATTTTTGGTCAATATTTTGTATTTTTTATGACCCCCGACCTGTCAAAATTTGCAAAAAATGGGTTTGCAGAAAAGTGACCAGATCCCAGCACTGCTTAGCCCAAACTTTTGAAATTTTTACCCGATTTAAAAGTGGAATACCTCTCTGAATTTGTTGTTAAAATATCTATCTAGCTGCATTATTGGTTTATTTTCGAATTTTTGGTCAATATTTTGTAGTTTTTTATGACCCCCGACCTGTCAAAATTTGCAAAAAATGGGTTTGCAGAAAAGTGACCAGATCCCAGCACTGCTTAGCCCAAACTTTTGAAATTTTTACCCGATTTAAAAGTGGAATACCTCTCTGAATTTGTTATTCAAATATCTATCTAGCTGCATTATTGGTTTATTTTCGAATTTTTGGTCAATATTTTGTAGTTTTTTATGACCCCCGACCTGTCAAAATTTGCAAAAAATGGGTTTGCAGAAAAGTGACCAGATCCCAGCACTGCTTAGCCCAAACTTTTGAAATTTTTACCCGATTTAAAAGTGGAATACCTCTCTGAATTTGTTATTAAAATATCTATCTAGCTGCATTATTGGTTTATTTTCGAATTTTTGGTCAATATTTTGTAATTTTTATGACCCCCGACCTGTCAAAATTTGCAAAAAATGGGTTTGCAGAAAAGTGACCAGATCCCAGCACTGCTTAGCCCAAACTTTTGAAATTTTTACCCGATTTAAAAGTGGAATACCTCTCTGAATTTGTTGTTAAAATATCTATCTAGCTGCATTATTGGTTTATTTTCGAATTTTTGGTCAATATTTTTTAATTTTTTATGACCCCCGACCTGTCAAAATTTGCAAAAAATGGGTTTGCAGAAAAGTGACCAGATCCCAGCACTGCTTAGCCCATAACTTTTGAAATTTTTACCCGATTTAAAAGTGGAATACCTCTCTGAATTTGTTATTAGAATATCTATCTAGCTGCATTATTGGTTTATTTTCGAATTTTTGGTCAATATTTTGTAATTTTTTATGACCCCCGACCTGTCAAAATTTGCAAAAAATGGGTTTGCAGAAAAGTGACCAGAACCCAGCACTGCTTAGCCCATAACTTTTGAAATTTTTACCCGATTTAAAAGTGGAATACCTCTCTGAATTTGTTATTAAAATATCTATCTAGCTGCATTATTGGTTTATTTTCGAATTTTTGGTCAATATTTTGTCATTTTTTATGACCCCCGACCTGTCAAAATTTGCAAAAAATGGGTTTGCAGAAAAGTGACCAGATCCCAGCACTGCTTAGCCCATACACTTTTGAAATTTTTACCCGATTTAAAAGTGGAATACCTCTCTGAATTTGTTATTAAAATATCTATCTAGCTGCATTATTGGTTTATTTTCGAATTTTTGGTCAATATTTTGTAGTTTTTTATGACCCCCGACCTGTCAAAATTTGCAAAAAATGGGTTTGCAGAAAAGTGACCAGATCCCAGCACTGCTTAGCCCATAACTTTTGAAATTTTTACCCGATTTAAAAGTGGAATACCTCTCTGAATTTGTTATTAAAATATCTATCTAGCTGCATTATTGGTTTATTTTCGAATTTTTGGTCAATATTTTGTAATTTTTTATGACCCCCGACCTGTCAAAATTTGCAAAAAATGGGTTTGCAGAAAAGTGACCAGAACCCAGCACTGCTTAGCCCATAACTTTTGAAATTTTTACCCGATTTAAAAGTGGAATACCTCTCTGAATTTGTTATTAAAATATCTATCTAGCTACATCATTGGTTTATTTTCGAATTTTTGGTCAATGTTTCGTCATTTTTTATGACCCTCCGACCTGTCAAAATTTGCAAAAAATGGGTTTGCAGAAAAGTGACCAGATCCCAGCACTGCTTAGCCCAAACTTTTGAAATTTTTACCCGATTTAAAAGTGGAATACCTCTCTGAATTTGTTATTAAAATATCTATCTAGCTGCATTATTGGTTTATTTTCGAATTTTTGGTCAATATTTTGTAGTTTTTTATGACCCCCGACCTGTCAAAATTTGCAAAAAATGGGTTTGCAGAAAAGTGACCAGATCCCAGCACTGCTTAGCCCATAACTTTTGAAATTTTTACCCGATTTAAAAGTGGAATACCTCTCTGAATTTGTTATTAAAATATCTATCTAGCTGCATTATTGGTTTATTTTCGAATTTTTGGTCAATATTTTGTAATTTTTTATGACCCCCGACCTGTCAAAATTTGCAAAAAATGGGTTTGCAGAAAAGTGACCAGATCCCAGCACTGCTTAGCCCATAACTTTTGAAATTTTTACCCGATTTAAAAGTGGAATACCTCTCTGAATTTGTTATTAAAATATCTATCTAGCTGCATTATTGGTTTATTTTCGAATTTTTGGTCAATATTTTGTATTTTTTATGACCCCCGACCTGTC
Organism: Drosophila ficusphila; assembly: GCF_018152265.1. Classification (NCBI taxonomy): domain Eukaryota; kingdom Metazoa; phylum Arthropoda; class Insecta; order Diptera; family Drosophilidae; genus Drosophila; species Drosophila ficusphila. Next base: position 64,996 of record NW_025064411.1, read on the forward strand.
AAAATTTGCAAAAAATGGGTTTGCAGAAAAGTGACCAGATCCCAGCACTGCTTAGCCCATAACTTTTGAAATTTTTACCCGATTTAAAAGTGGAATACCTCTCTGAATTTGTTATTAAAATATCTATCTAGCTGCATTATTGGTTTATTTTCGAATTTTTGGTCAATATTTTGTAATTTTTATGACCCCCGACCTGTCAAAATTTGCAAAAAATGGGTTTGCAGAAAAGTGACCAGATCCCAGCACTGCTTAGCCCATAACTTTTGAAATTTTTACCCGATTTAAAAGTGGAATACCTCTCTGAATTTGTTATTCGAATATCTATCTAGCTGCATTATTGGTTTATTTTCGAATTTTTGGTCAATATTTTTGTAATTTTTTATGACCCCCGACCTGTCAAAATTTGCAAAAAATGGGTTTGCAGAAAAGTGACCAGATCCCAGCACTGCTTAGCCCATAACTTTTGAAATTTTTACCCGATTTAAAAGTGGAATACCTCTCTGAATTTGTTATTAAAATATCTATCTAGCTGCATTATTGGTTTATTTTCGAATTTTTGGTCAATATTTTGTAATTTTTTATGACCCCCGACCTGTCAAAATTTGCAAAAAATGGGTTTGCAGAAAAGTGACCAGATCCCAGCACTGCTTAGCCCAAACTTTTGAAATTTTTACCCGATTTAAAAGTGGAATACCCTCTCTGAATTTGTTATTCGAATATCTATCTAGCTGCATTATTGGTTTATTTTAGAATTTTTGGTCAATATTTTGTAATTTTTTATGACCCCCGACCTGTCAAAATTTGCAAAAAATGGGTTTGCAGAAAAGTGACCAGATCCCAGCACTGCTTAGCCCATAACTTTTGAAATTTTTACCCGATTTAAAAGTGGAATACCTCTCTGAATTTGTTATTCGAATATCTATCTAGCTGCATTATTGGTTTATTTTCGAATTTTTGGTCGATATTTTGTAATTTTTTATGACCCCCGACCTGTCAAAATTTGCAAAAAATGGGTTTGCAGAAAAGTGACCAGATCCCAGCACTGCTTAGCCCATAACTTTTGAAATTTTTACCCGATTTAAAAGTGGAATACCTCTCTGAATTTGTTGTTAAAATATCTATCTAGCTGCATTATTGGTTTATTTTCGAATTTTTGGTCAATATTTTGTAATTTTTTATGACCCCCGACCTGTCAAAATTTGCAAAAAATGGGTTTGCAGAAAAGTGACCAGATCCCAGCACTGCTTATCCCATAACTTTTGAAATTTTTACCCGATTTAAAAGTGGAATGCCTCTCTGAATTTGTTATTAAAATATCTATCTAGCTACATCATTGGTTTATTTTCGAATTTTTTGGTCAATATTTTGTAATTTTTTATGACCCCCGACCTGTCAAAATTTGCAAAAAATGGGTTTGCAGAAAAGTGACCAGATCCCAGCACTGCTTAGCCCATAACTTTTGAAATTTTTACCCGATTTAAAAGTGGAATACCTCTCTGAATTTGTTATTCGAATATCTATCTAGCTGCATTATTGGTTTATTTTCGAATTTTTGGTCAATATTTTTGTAATTTTTTATGACCCCCGACCTGTCAAAATTTGCAAAAAATGGGTTTGCAGAAAGTGACCAGAACCCAGCTCTGCTTAGCCCATAACTTTTGAAATTTTTCCCGATTTAAAAGTGGAATACCTCTCTGAATTTGTTATTAAAATATCTATCTAGCTGCATTATTGGTTTATTTTCGAATTTTTGGTCAATATTTTGTAATTTTTTATGACCCCCGACCTGTCAAAATTTGCAAAAAATGGGTTTGCAGAAAAGTGACAAGATCCCAGCACTGCTTAGCCCAAACTTTTGAAATTTTTACCCGATTTAAAAGTGGAATACCTCTCTGAATTTGTTGTTAAAATATCTATCTAGCTGCATTATTGGTTTATTTTCGAATTTTTGGTCAATATTTTGTCATTTTTTATGACCCCCGACCTGTCAAAATTTGCAAAAAATGGGTTTGCAGAAAAGTGACCAGATCCCAGCACTGCTTAGCCCATAACTTTTGAAATTTTTCCCCGATTTAAAAGTGGAATACCTCTCTGAATTTGTTATTCGAATATCTATCTAGCTGCATTATTGGTTTATTTTCGAATTTTTGGTCAATATTTTGTAATTTTTTATGACCCCCGACCTGTCAAAATTTGCAAAAAATGGGTTTGCTGGAAAAGTGACCAGATCCCAGCACTGCTTAGCCCATAACTTTTGAAATTTTTCCCCGATTTAAAAGTGGAATACCTCTCTGAATTTGTTATTCGAATATCTATCTAGCTGCATTATTGGTTTATTTTCGAATTTTTGGTCAATGTTTTGTAATTTTTTTATGACCCCCGACTTGTCAAAATTTGCAAAAAATGGGTTTGCAGAAAAGTGACCAGATCCCAGCACTGCTTAGCCCAAACCTTTTGAAATTTTTACCCGATTTAAAAGTGGAATACCTCTCTGAATTTGTTATTAAAATATCTATCTAGCTGCATTATTGGTTTATTTTCGAATTTTTGGTCAATATTTTGTAATTTTTTATGACCCCCGACCTGTCAAAATTTGCAAAAAAATGGGTTTGCAGAAAAGTGACCAGATCCCAGCACTGCTTAGCCCATAACTTTTGAAATTTTTCCCCGATTTAAAAGTGGAATACCTCTCTGAATTTGTTATTCGAATATCTATCTAGCTGCATTATTGGTTTATTTTCGAATTTTTGGTCAATATTTTGTAATTTTTATGACCCCCGACCTGTCAAAATTTGCAAAAAATGGGTTTGCAGAAAAGTGACAAGATCCCAGCACTGCTTAGCCCAAACTTTTGAAATTTTTACCCGATTTAAAAGTGGAATACCTCTCTGAATTTGTTGTTAAAATATCTATCTATCTGCATTATTGGTTTATTTTCGAATTTTTGGTCAATATTTTGTAATTTTTTATGACCCCCGACCTGTCAAAATTTGCAAAAAAATGGGTTTGCAGAAAAGTGACCAGATCCCAGCACTGCTTAGCCCATAACTTTTGAAATTTTTCCCCGACTTAAAAGTGGAATACCTCACTGAATTTGTTATTCGAATATCTATCTAGCTGCATTATTGGTTTATTTTCGAATTTTTGGTCAATATTTTGTAATTTTTTATGACCCCCGACCTGTCAAAATTTGCAAAAAATGGGTTTGCAGAAAAGTGACCAGAACCCAGCACTGCTTAGCCCATAACTTTTTGAAATTTTTCCCCGACTTAAAAAGTGGAATACCTCTCTGAATTTGTTATTCGAATATCTATCTAGCTGCATTATTGGT
>NW_025064412.1:0-33038 GCF_018152265.1 Drosophila ficusphila
GCAGAGCAGCGCACTATGGGGAATTTGGCCGATTTCATGGTATTAATTAATAACTTTTAAACTAAGTAAGATTTTTCGAAACGGTTTTATTATTATTGTTATAGACACCGATAGGAATGTTTTTAGAAAAATGGGCGTGGCTCCGCCCCTTCCCTGACGAAATATTATTTATTAACTTTTAAACTAAATAAGATTTTTCGAAACGGTTTTTTGTATTAGTCTTATGGAGATCGTTGGAAATAGATTTTGGTAAAATGGGCGTGGTTCCGCCCTCCCAAGACGAGAAACAATTTTTTTTATTTCATATAGAAAAGTTGATAGAGTAAAAACCAAATAATACAATAATAAGTTTATAAAATATTTTCATTCTCAAGGTCTTCGTCAGACATAAAATAAAAATCGTCAATTTCACCTCCAATTTCCTCAATTTGATCCTGGCCTTCAAAATTGCACAATAAAAGGCTTAAAACTTCTGAAGGAAGTTCCATACTTTTATGCTTCCGAATTCGCTTCATTAAGTTTGTTGAAGAATGACAGGATTAGAAGTATCTAAGGTTTTCGGGCGTCCAATTTGAGGTTTCTCAACTTGATTCGATTCAGAGAAACAAAGTTTTATTGTACTTTGCAGCCAATTTGCATACTTATTCTCAAAATATTTTTTGTTTCTCTTGCATATCTTCCATTTACCACTTATATTTAGGCAAAATAAACAGCTTTTCTTTTTCAAATAGTTGTTGTGTCTTTTAACATCAATGTTTCTACTTATTTTGCTCGAAAGAAAATCAAGAATTGATCTTTTTTGGTTTGAGTTCTCCGTCTCCTTACGCCATACTTCAAAAAGCTCCGCGTTCGAAAACTCGAAGATACCTGACAAAAAACGAAATTACGCAGCTTGTGCGCATTTGTGCACATTGAGACAAATTGCCTTTTATTCATAATTAATGGCTCTACAACATATACTGGATTTACACTGTTGCAACGATATGTTTTTTTTGTAAGTCTACGTAAAGCTAATTTTTTTTCCAAAAAATTACCTTTTAGACCTGTTTTAAAATTGGCTTAATATTAGTAAGACAGGCACATATCAAAATATTAGTACACACAACATATAATACAAACCAGTATGATTGTTTTCCATCATAAATTGAATTAAGAAATTGTTTAACTTTTAAGTATAGCACTTTCAAAGTAGCTAACCAAAAACTGCGTTTTCTCAACCACGTGCTTTTGGGCTGTAACAGTTGACTTTAACAGTGCATAGCCTTAACAGTGCACTGTTAATTAACATTTTTGATATGGAGTCATATGGAGCCATATGTTTTTAATATTTTTACATAAAAAAAAACCAAATATTTAAACTTTGATAAAATGACTAAATACCATGAAATCGGCCAAATTTCCCATAGTGCAGCGGTCAACGCTTATGCATAAGTGTATACGGCGCAAGCAGCGGGCGCGCATGAGAGGGAGAGTGTTATGCTCACACTGTAAACGAATGATCGGCCGCGCATGCAGACATGCCGGCTCAGCATTTAGGATGTTCATAACATTGTTGTGTGGATCGGATTACTCCGCACTTGAAGTGCTGGGAATATTTGGCCATAACCAAACGCCACAATGTTGCAGTGATATACATAAGTGGTACAGTGTGTACCCGATATGTGAGCATACTACACCCCGACCTGTCAAAATTTTCAAAAAATGGGTTTGCAGAAAAGTGACCAGATCCCAGCACTGCTTAGCCCAAACTTTTGAAATTTTTACCCGATTTAAAAGTGGAATACCTCTCTGAATTTGTTGTTAAAATATCTATCTAGCTGCATTATTGGTTTATTTTCGAATTTTTGGTTAATATTTTGTAGTTTTTTATGACCCCCGACCTGTCAAAATTTGCAAAAAATGGGTTTGCAGAAAAGTGACCAGATCCCAGCACTGCTTAGCCCAAACTTTTGAAATTTTTACCCGATTTAAAAGTGGAATACCTCTCTGAATTTGTTGTTAAAATATCTATCTAGCTGCATTATTGGTTTATTTTCGAATTTTTGGTTAATATTTTGTAGTTTTTTATGACCCCCGACCTGTCAAAATTTGCAAAAAATGGGTTTGCAGAAAAGTGACCAGATCCCAGCACTGCTTAGCCCAAACTTTTGAAATTTTTACCCGATTTAAAAGTGGAATACCTCTCTGAATTTGTTGTTAAAATATCTATCTAGCTGCATTATTGGTTTATTTTCGAATTTTTGGTCAATATTTTTTAATTTTTTATGACCCCCGACCTGTCAAAATTTGCAAAAAATGGGTTTGCAGAAAAGTGACCAGATCCCAGCACTGCTTATCCCAAACCTTTTGAAATTTTTACCCGATTTAAAAGTGGAATACCTCTCTGAATTTGCTATTAAAATATCTATCTAGCTGCATTATTGGTTTATTTTCGAATTTTTGGTCAATATTTTGTAATTTTTTATGACCCCCGACCTGTCAAAATTTGCAAAAAAATGGGTTTGCAGAAAAGTGACCAGATCCCAGCACTGCTTAGCCCAAACTTTTGAAATTTTTACCCGATTTAAAAGTGGAATACCTCTCTGAATTTGTTGTTAAAATATCTATCTAGCTGCATTATTGGTTTATTTTCGAATTTTTGGTCAATATTTTGTAATTTTTTATGACCCCCAACCTGTCAAAATTTGCAAAAAAATGGGTTTGCAGAAAAGTGACCAGAACACAGCACTGCTTAGCCCATAACTTTTGAAATTTTTACCCGATTTAAAAGTGGAATGCCTCTCTGAATTTGTTATTAAAATATCTATCTAGCAACATCATTGGTTTATTTTCGAATTTTTGGTCAATGTTTCGTCATTTTTTATGACCCCCGACCTGTCAAAATTTTCAAAAAATGGGTTTGCAGAAAAGTGACCAGATCCCAGCACTGCTTAGCCCAAACTTTTGAAATTTTTACCCGATTTAAAAGTGGAATACCTCTCTGAATTTGTTGTTAAAATATCTATCTAGCTGCATTATTGGTTTATTTTCGAATTTTTGGTTAATATTTTGTAGTTTTTTATGACCCCCGACCTGTCAAAATTTGCAAAAAATGGGTTTGCAGAAAAGTGACCAGATCCCAGCACTGCTTAGCCCAAACTTTTGAAATTTTTACCCGATTTAAAAGTGGAATACCTCTCTGAATTTGTTGTTAAAATATCTATCTAGCTGCATTATTGGTTTATTTTCGAATTTTTGGTCAATATTTTGTAATTTTTTATGACCCCCGACCTGTCAAAATTTGCAAAAAAATGGGTTTGCAGAAAAGTGACCAGATCCCAGCACTGCTTATCCCATAACTTTTGAAATTTTTACCCGATTTAAAAGTGGAATGCCTCTCTGAATTTGTTATTAAAATATCTATCTAGCTACATCATTGGTTTATTTTCGAATTTTTGGTCAATGTTTCGTCATTTTTTATGACCCCCGACCTGTCAAAATTTGCAAAAAATGGGTTTGCAGAAAAGTGACCAGATCCCAGCACTGCTTAGCCCAAACTTTTGAAATTTTTACCCGATTTAAAAGTGGAATACCTCTCTGAATTTGTTATTCGAATAACTATCTAGCTGAATTATTGGTTTATTTTCGAATTTTTGGTCAATATTTTGTAGTTTTTTATGACTCCCGACCTGTCAAAATTTGCAAAAAATGGGTTTGCAGAAAAGTGACAAGATCCCAGCACTGCTTAGCCCATAACTTTTGAAATTTTTACCCGATTTAAAAGTGGAATGCCTCTCTGAATTTGTTATTAAAATATCTATCTAGCTACATCATTGGTTTATTTTCGAATTTTTGGTCAATGTTTCGTCATTTTTTATGACCCCCGACCTGTCAAAATTTGCAAAAAATGGGTTTGCAGAAAAGTGACCAGATCCCAGCACTGCTTATCCCATGACTTTTGAAATTTTTACCCGATTTAAAAGTGGAATACCTCTCTGAATTTGTTATTCGAATAACTATCTAGCTACATCATTGGTTTATTTTCGAATTTTTGGTCAATATTTTGTAATTTTTTATGACCCCCGACCTGTCAAAATTTGCAAAAAATGGGTTTGCAGAAAAGTGACCAGAACCCAGCACTGCTTAGCCCATAACTTTTGAAATTTTTACCCGATTTAAAAGTGGAATACCTCTCTGAATTTGTTATTCGAATATCTATCTAGCTGCATTATTGGTTTATTTTCGAATTTTTGGTCAATATTTTGTAGTTTTTTATGACCCCCGACTTGTTAAAATTTGCAAAAAATGGGTTTGCAGAAAAGTGACCAGATCCCAGCACTGCTTATCCCAAACCTTTTGAAATTTTTACCCGATTTAAAAGTGGAATACCTCTCTGAATTTTGTTATTCGAATATCTATCTAGCTGCATTATTGGTTTATTTTCGAATTTTTGGTCAATGTTTCGTCATTTTTTATGACCCCCGACCTGTCAAAATTTGCAAAAAAATGGGTTTGCAGAAAAGTGACCAGATCCCAGCACTGCTTAGCCCAAACCTTTTGAAATTTTTACCCGATTTAAAAGTGGAATACCTCTCTGAATTTGCTATTAAAATATCTATCTAGCTGCATTATTGGTTTATTTTCGAATTTTTGGTCAATATTTTGTAATTTTTATGACCCCCGACCTGTCAAAATTTGCAAAAAATGGGTTTGCAGAAAAGTGACCAGATCCCAGCACTGCTTAGCCCAAACTTTTGAAATTTTTACCCGATTTAAAAGTGGAATACCTCTCTGAATTTGTTGTTAAAATATCTATCTAGCTGCATTATTGGTTTATTTTCGAATTTTTGGTCAATATTTTGTAATTTTTTATGACCCCCAACCTGTCAAAATTTGCAAAAAAATGGGTTTGCAGAAAAAGTGACCAGAACACAGCACTGCTTAGCCCATAACTTTTGAAATTTTTACCCGATTTAAAAGTGGAATGCCTCTCTGAATTTGTTATTCGAATAACTATCTAGCTGAATTATTGGTTTATTTTCGAATTTTTGGTCAATATTTTGTAGTTTTTTATGACCCCCGACCTGTCAAAATTTGCAAAAAATGGGTTTGCAGAAAAGTGACAAGATCCCAGCACTGCTTAGCCCATAACTTTTGAAATTTTTACCCGATTTAAAAGTGGAATGCCTCTCTGAATTTGTTATTAAAATATCTATCTAGCTACATCATTGGTTTATTTTCGAATTTTTGGTCAATGTTTCGTCATTTTTTATGACCCCCGACCTGTCAAAATTTGCAAAAAATGGGTTTGCAGAAAAGTGACCAGATCCCAGCACTGCTTATCCCATAACTTTTGAAATTTTTACCCGATTTAAAAGTGGAATACCTCTCTGAATTTGTTATTCGAATAACTATCTAGCTGAATTATTGGTTTATTTTCGAATTTTTGGTCAATATTTTGTAATTTTTTATGACCCCCGACCTGTCAAAATTTGCAAAAAATGGGTTTGCAGAAAAGTGACCAGAACCCAGCACTGCTTAGCCCATAACTTTTGAAATTTTTACCCGATTTAAAAGTGGAATACCTCTCTGAATTTGTTATTAAAATATCTATCTAGCTGCATTATTGGTTTATTTTCGAATTTTTTGGTCAATATTTTGTAGTTTTTTATGACCCCCGACCTGTCAAAATTTGCAAAAAATGGGTTTGCAGAAAAGTGACCAGATCCCAGCACTGCTTATCCCATAACTTTTGAAATTTTTACCCGATTTAAAAGTGGAATACCTCTCTGAATTTGTTATTAAAATATCTATCTAGCTGCATTATTGGTTTATTTTCGAATTTTTGGTCAATGTTTCGTCATTTTTTATGACCCCCGACCTGTCAAAATTTGCAAAAAATGGGTTTGCAGAAAAGTGACAAGATCCCAGCACTGCTTAGCCCAAACTTTTGAAATTTTTACCCGATTTAAAAGTGGAATACCTCTCTGAATTTGTTGTTAAAATATCTATCTAGCTGCATTATTGGTTTATTTTCGAATTTTTTGTCAATATTTTGTAATTTTTTATGACCCCCGACCTGTCAAAATTTGCAAAAAATGGGTTCGCAGAAAAGTGACCAGAACCCAGCACTGCTTAGCCCATAACTTTTGAAATTTTTACCCGATTTAAAAGTGGAATACCTCTCTGAATTTGTTATTAAAATATCTATCTAGCTGCATTATTGGTTTATTTTCGAATTTTTGGTCAATATTTTGTAGTTTTTTATGACCCCCGACTTGTTAAAATTTGCAAAAAATGGGTTTGCAGAAAAGTGACCAGATCCCAGCACTGCTTATCCCAAACCTTTTGAAATTTTTACCCGATTTAAAAGTGGAATACCTCTCTGAATTTTGTTATTCGAATATCTATCTAGCTGCATTATTGGTTTATTTTCGAATTTTTGGTCAATGTTTCGTCATTTTTTATGACCCCCGACCTGTCAAAATTTGCAAAAAAATGGGTTTGCAGAAAAGTGACCAGATCCCAGCACTGCTTATCCCATAACTTTTGAAATTTTTACCCGATTTAAAAGTGGAATGCCTCTCTGAATTTGTTATTAAAATATCTATCTAGCTACATCATTGGTTTATTTTCGAATTTTTGGTCAATGTTTCGTCATTTTTTATGACCCCCGACCTGTCAAAATTTGCAAAAAATGGGTTTGCAGAAAAGTGACCAGATCCCAGCACTGCTTAGCCCAAACTTTTAAAATTTTTACCCGATTTAAAAGTGGAATACCTCTCTGAATTTGTTATTCGAATATCTATCTAGCTGCATTATTGGTTTATTTTCGAATTTTTGGTCAATATTTTTTAATTTTTTATGACCCCCGACCTGTCAAAATTTTCAAAAAATGGGTTTGCAGAAAAGTGACCAGAACCCAGCACTGCTTAGCCCATAAATTTTGAAATTTTTACCCGATTTAAAAGTGGAATACCTCTCTGAATTTGTTATTCGAATATCTATCTAGCTGCATTATTGGTTTATTTTCGAATTTTTGGTCAATATTTTTTAATTTTTTATGACCCCCGACCTGTCAAAATTTGCAAAAAATGGGTTTGCAGAAAAGTGACCAGATCCCAGCACTGCTTAGCCCAAACTTTTGAAATTTTTACCCGATTTAAAAGTGGAATACCTCTCTGAATTTGTTGTTAAAATATCTATCTAGCTGCATTATTGGTTTATTTTCGAATTTTTGGTCAATATTTTGTAATTTTTTATGACCCCCGACCTGTCAAAATTTGCAAAAAAATGGGTTTGCAGAAAAGTGACCAGATCCCAGCACTGCTTATCCCATAACTTTTGAAATTTTTACCCGATTTAAAAGTGGAATGCCTCTCTGAATTTGTTATTAAAATATCTATCTAGCTACATCATTGGTTTATTTTCGAATTTTTGGTCAATGTTTCGTCATTTTTTATGACCCCCGACCTGTCAAAATTTGCAAAAAATGGGTTTGCAGAAAAGTGACCAGATCCCAGCACTGCTTAGCCCAAACTTTTGAAATTTTTACCCGATTTAAAAGTGGAATACCTCTCTGAATTTGTTATTAAAATATCTATCTAGCTGCATCATTGGTTTATTTTCGAATTTTTGGTCAATATTTTGTAGTTTTTTATGACTCCCGACCTGTCAAAATTTGCAAAAAATGGGTTTGCAGAAAAGTGACCAGATCCCAGCACTGCTTATCCCATAACTTTTGAAATTTTTACCCGATTTAAAAGTGGAATGCCTCTCTGAATTTGTTATTAAAATATCTATCTAGCTACATCATTGGTTTATTTTCGAATTTTTGGTCAATGTTTCGTCATTTTTTATGACCCCCGACCTGTCAAAATTTGCAAAAAAATGGGTTTGCAGAAAAGTGACCAGATCCCAGCACTGCTTAGCCCAAACTTTTGAAATTTTTACCCGATTTAAAAGTGGAATGCCTCTCTGAATTTGTTATTAAAATATCTATCTAGCTACATCATTGGTTTATTTTCGAATTTTTGGTCAATGTTTCGTCATTTTTTATGACCCCCGACCTGTCAAAATTTGCAAAAAATGGGTTTGCAGAAAAGTGACCAGATCCCAGCACTGCTTATCCCATAACTTTTGAAATTTTTACCCGATTTAAAAGTGGAATACCTCTCTGAATTTGTTATTCGAATAACTATCTAGCAGAATTATTGGTTTATTTTCGAATTTTTGGTCAATATTTTGTAATTTTTTATGACCCCCGACCTGTCAAAATTTGCAAAAAATGGGTTTGCAGAAAAGTGACCAGAACCCAGCACTGCTTAGCCCATAACTTTTGAAATTTTTACCCGATTTAAAAGTGGAATACCTCTCTGAATTTGTTATTAAAATATCTATCTAGCTGCATTATTGGTTTATTTTCGAATTTTTGGTCAATATTTTGTAGTTTTTTATGACCCCCGACTTGTTAAAATTTGCAAAAAATGGGTTTGCAGAAAAGTGACCAGATCCCAGCACTGCTTATCCCAAACCTTTTGAAATTTTTACCCGATTTAAAAGTGGAATACCTCTCTGAATTTTGTTATTAGAATATCTATCTAGCTGCATTATTGGTTTATTTTCGAATTTTTGGTCAATGTTTCATCATTTTTTATGACCCCCGACCTGTCAAAATTTGCAAAAAATGGGTTTGCAGAAAAGTGACCAGAACCCAGCACTGCTTAGCCCATAACTTTTGAAATTTTTACCCGACTTAAAAGTGGAATACCTCTCTGAATTTGTTGTTAAAATATCTATCTAGCTGCATTATTGGTTTATTTTCGAATTTTTGGTCCATATTTTTTAATTTTTTATGACCCCCGACCTGTCAAAATTTGCAAAAAATGGGTTTGCAGAAAAGTGAGCAGATCCCAGCACTGCTTAGCCCTTAACTTTTGAAATTTTTACCCGATTTAAAAGTGGAATACCTCTCTGAATTTGTTGTTAAAATATCTATCTAGCTGCATTATTGGTTTATTTTCGAATTTTTGGTCAATATTTTGTAATTTTTTATGACCCCCGACCTGTCAAAATTTGCAAAAAATGGGTTTGCAGAAAAGTGACCAGATCCCAGCACTGCTTAGCCCAAACTTTTGAAATTTTTACCCGATTTAAAAGTGGAATACCTCTCTGAATTTGTTGTTAAAATATCTATCTAGCTGCATTATTGGTTTATTTTCGAATTTTTGGTCAATATTTTGTAATTTTTTATGACCCCCGACCTGTCAAAATTTGCAAAAAAATGGGTTTGCAGAAAAGTGACCAGATCCCAGCACTGCTTATCCCATAACTTTTGAAATTTTTACCCGATTTAAAAGTGGAATACCTCTCTGAATTTGTTATTAAAATATCTATCTAGCTGCATTATTGGTTTATTTTCGAATTTTTGGTCAATGTTTCGTCATTTTTTATGACCCCCGACCTGTCAAAATTTGCAAAAAAATGGGTTGGCAGAAAAGTGACCAGATCCCAGCACTGCTTATCCCATAACTTTTGAAATTTTTACCCGATTTAAAAGTGGAATACCTCTCTGAATTTGTTATTAAAATATCTATCTAGCTACATCATTGGTTTATTTTCGAATTTTTGGTCAATGTTTCGTCATTTTTTATGACCCCCGACCTGTCAAAATTTGCAAAAAATGGGTTTGCAGAAAAGTGACCAGATCCCAGCACTGCTTAGCCCAAACTTTTAAAATTTTTACCCGATTTAAAAGTGGAATACCTCTCTGAATTTGTTATTCGAATATCTATATAGCTGCATTATTGGTTTATTTTCGAATTTTTGGTCAATGTTTCGTCATTTTTTATGACCCCCGACCTGTCAAAATTTGCAAAAAAATGGGTTTGCAGAAAAGTGACCAGATCCCAGCACTGCTTAGCCCAAACTTTTGAAATTTTTACCCGATTTAAAAGTGGAATGCCTCTCTGAATTTGTTATTAAAATATCTATCTAGCTACATCATTGGTTTATTTTCGAATTTTTGGTCAATGTTTCGTCATTTTTTATGACCCCCGACCTGTCAAAATTTGCAAAAAATGGGTTTGCAGAAAAGTGACCAGATCCCAGCACTGCTTATCCCATAACTTTTGAAATTTTTAACCGATTTAAAAGTGGAATACCTCTCTGAATTTGTTATTCAAATAACTATCTAGCTGAATTATTGGTTTATTTTCGAATTTTTGGTCAATATTTTGTAGTTTTTTATGACCCCCGACTTGTTAAAATTTGCAAAAAATGGGTTTGCAGAAAAGTGACCAGATCCCAGCACTGCTTATCCCAAACCTTTTGAAATTTTTACCCGATTTAAAAGTGGAATACCTCTCTGAATTTTGTTATTAGAATATCTATCTAGCTGCATTATTGGTTTATTTTCGAATTTTTGGTCAATGTTTCATCATTTTTTATGACCCCCGACCTGTCAAAATTTGCAAAAAATGGGTTTGCAGAAAAGTGACCAGAACCCAGCACTGCTTAGCCCATAACTTTTGAAATTTTTACCCGACTTAAAAGTGGAATACCTCTCTGAATTTGTTGTTAAAATATCTATCTAGCTGCATTATTGGTTTATTTTCGAATTTTTGGTCAATATTTTGTAATTTTTTATGACCCCCGACCTGTCAAAATTTGCAAAAAATGGGTTTGCAGAAAAGTGACCAGATCCCAGCACTGCTTAGCCCAAACTTTTGAAATTTTTACCCGATTTAAAAGTGGAATACCTCTCTGAATTTGTTGTTAAAATATCTATCTAGCTGCATTATTGGTTTATTTTCGAATTTTTGGTCAATATTTTGTAATTTTTTATGACCCCCGACCTGTCAAAATTTGCAAAAAAATGGGTTTGCAGAAAAGTGACCAGATCCCAGCACTGCTTATCCCATAACTTTTGAAATTTTTACCCGATTTAAAAGTGGAATGCCTCTCTGAATTTGTTATTAAAATATCTATCTAGCTGCATTATTGGTTTATTTTCGAATTTTTGGTCAATGTTTCGTCATTTTTTATGACCCCCGACCTGTCAAAATTTGCAAAAAAATGGGTTGGCAGAAAAGTGACCAGATCCCAGCACTGCTTATCCCATAACTTTTGAAATTTTTACCCGATTTAAAAGTGGAATGCCTCTCTGAATTTGTTATTAAAATATCTATCTAGCTACATCATTGGTTTATTTTCGAATTTTTGGTCAATGTTTCGTCATTTTTTATGACCCCCGACCTGTCAAAATTTGCAAAAAATGGGTTTGCAGAAAAGTGACCAGATCCCAGCACTGCTTAGCCCAAACTTTTAAAATTTTTACCCGATTTAAAAGTGGAATACCTCTCTGAATTTGTTATTCGAATATCTATCTAGCTGCATTATTGGTTTATTTTCGAATTTTTGGTCAATATTTTGTAATTTTTTATGACCCCCGACCTGTCAAAATTTGCAAAAAATGGGTTTGCAGAAAAGTGACCAGAACCCAGCACTGCTTAGCCCATAACTTTTGAAATTTTTACCCGATTTAAAAGTGGAATACCTCTCTGAATTTGTTATTAAAATATCTATCTAGCTGCATTATTGGTTTATTTTCGAATTTTTGGTCAATATTTTGTAGTTTTTTATGACCCCCGACTTGTTAAAATTTGCAAAAAATGGGTTTGCAGAAAAGTGACCAGATCCCAGCACTGCTTATCCCAAACCTTTTGAAATTTTTACCCGATTTAAAAGTGGAATACCTCTCTGAATTTGTTGTTAAAATATCTATCTAGCTGCATTATTGGTTTATTTTCGAATTTTTGGTCAATATTTTTTAATTTTTTATGACCCCCGACCTGTCAAAATTTGCAAAAAATGGGTTTGCAGAAAAGTGACCAGATCCCAGCACTGCTTAGCCCATAACTTTTGAAATTTTTACCTGATTTAAAAGTGGAATACCTCTCTGAATTTGTTGTTAAAATATCTATCTAGCTGCATTATTGGTTTATTTTCGAATTTTTGGTCAATATTTTGTAATTTTTTATGACCCCCAACCTGTCAAAATTTGCAAAAAAATGGGTTTGCAGAAAAGTGACCAGAATACAGCACTGCTTAGTCCATAACTTTTGAAATTTTTACCCGATTTAAAAGTGGAATGCCTCTCTGAATTTGTTATTAAAATATCTATCTAGCTACATCATTGGTTTATTTTCGAATTTTTGGTCAATGTTTCGTCATTTTTTATGACCCCCGACCTGTAAAAATTTGCAAAAAATGGGTTTGCAGAAAAGTGACCAGATCCCAGCACTGCTTAGCCCAAACTTTTGAAATTTTTACCCGATTTAAAAGTGGAATACCTCTCTGAATTTGTTGTTAAAATATCTATCTAGCTGCATTATTGGTTTATTTTCGAATTTTTGGTTAATATTTTGTAGTTTTTTATGACCCCCGACCTGTCAAAATTTGCAAAAAATGGGTTTGCAGAAAAGTGACAAGATCCCAGCACTGCTTAGCCCAAACTTTTGAAATTTTTACCCGATTTAAAAGTGGAATACCTCTCTGAATTTGTTGTTAAAATATCTATCTAGCTGCATTATTGGTTTATTTTCGAATTTTTGGTCAATATTTTGTAATTTTTTATGACCCCCAACCTGTCAAAATTTGCAAAAAATGGGTTTGCAGAAAAGTGACAAGATCCCAGCACTGCTTAGCCCAAACTTTTGAAATTTTTACCCGATTTAAAAGTGGAATACCTCTCTGAATTTGTTATTCGAATAACTATCTAGCTGAATTATTGGTTTATTTTCGAATTTTTGGTCAATATTTTGTAATTTTTTATGACCCCCGACCTGTCAAAATTTGCAAAAAATGGGTTTGCAGAAAAGTGACCAGAACCCAGCACTGCTTAGCCCATAACTTTTGAAATTTTTACCCGATTTAAAAGTGGAATACCTCTCTGAATTTGTTATTAAAATATCTATCTAGCTGCATTATTGGTTTATTTTCGAATTTTTGGTCAATATTTTGTAATTTTTTATGACCCCCGACCTGTCAAAATTTGCACAAAAATGGGTTTACAGAAAAGTGACCAGATCCCAGCACTGCTTAGCCCATAACATGAGAAATTTTTACCCGATTTTAAAGTGGAATGCCTCTCTGAATTTGTTATTAAAATATCTATCTAGCTACATCATTGGTTTATTTTCGAATTTTTGGTCAATATTTTGTAGTTTTTTATGACCCCCGACCTGTCAAAATTTGCAAAAAATGGGTTTGCAGAAAAGTGACAAGATCCCAGCACTGCTTAGCCCAAACTTTTGAAATTTTTTCCCGATTTAAAAGTGGAATACTTCTCTGAATTTGTTGTTAACATATCTATCTATCTGCATTATTGGTTTATTTTCGAATTTTTGGTCAATATTTTGTAATTTTTTATGACCGCCGACCTGTCAAAATTTGCACAAAAATGGGTTTACAGAAAAGTGACCAGATCCCAGCACTGCTTAGCCCATAACATGAGAAATTTTTACCCGATTTTAAAGTGGAATACCTCTCTGAATTTGTTATTCGAATATCTATCTAGCTGCATTATTGGTTTATTTTCGAATTTTTGGTCAATATTTTGTAGTTTTTTATGACCCCCGACTTGTTAAAATTTGCAAAAAATGAGTTTGCAGAAAAGTGACCAGATCCCAGCACTGCTTATCCCAAACCTTTTGAAATTTTTACCCGATTTAAAAGTGGAATACCTCTCTGAATTTTGTTATTAGAATATCTATCTAGCTGCATTATTGGTTTATTTTCGAATTTTTGGTCAATATTTTTTAATTATTTATGACCCCCGACCTGTCAAAATTTGCAAAAAATGGGTTTGCAGAAAAGTGACCAGATCCCAGCACTGCTTAGCCCATAACTTTTGAAATTTTTACCTGATTTAAAAGTGGAATACCTCTCTGAATTTGTTGTTAAAATATCTATCTAGCTGCATTATTGGTTTATTTTCGAATTTTTGGTCAATATTTTGTAATTTTTTATGACCCCCAACCTGTCAAAATTTGCAAAAAAATGGGTTTGCAGAAAAGTGACCAGAACACAGCACTGCTTAGTCCATAACTTTTGAAATTTTTACCCGATTTAAAAGTGGAATGCCTCTCTGAATTTGTTATTAAAATATCTATCTAGCTACATCATTGGTTTATTTTCGAATTTTTGGTCAATGTTTCGTCATTTTTTATGACCCCCGACCTGTAAAAATTTGCAAAAAATGGGTTTGCAGAAAAGTGACCAGATCCCAGCACTGCTTAGCCCAAACTTTTGAAATTTTTACCCGATTTAAAAGTGGAATACCTCTCTGAATTTGTTATTAAAATATCTATCTA
Source organism: Drosophila ficusphila (assembly GCF_018152265.1). Taxonomy (NCBI): domain Eukaryota; kingdom Metazoa; phylum Arthropoda; class Insecta; order Diptera; family Drosophilidae; genus Drosophila; species Drosophila ficusphila. Next base: position 14,355 of record NW_025064412.1, read on the forward strand.
GCTGCATCATTGGTTTATTTTCGAATTTTTGGTCAATATTTTGTAGTTTTTTATGACTCCCGACCTGTCAAAATTTGCAAAAAATGGGTTTGCAGAAAAGTGACAAGATCCCAGCACTGCTTAGCCCAAACTTTTGAAATTTTTACCCGATTTAAAAGTGGAATACCTCTCTGAATTTGTTGTTAACATATCTATCTATCTGCATTATTGGTTTATTTTCGAATTTTTGGTCAATATTTTGTAATTTTTTATGACCCCCGACCTGTCAAAATTTGCAAAAAAATGGGTTTACAGAAAAGTGACCAGATCCCAGCACTGCTTAGCCCATAACTTTTGAAATTTTTACCCGATTTAAAAGTGGAATACCTCTCTGAATTTGTTATTCGAATATCTATCTAGCTGCATTATTGGTTTATTTTCGAATTTTTGGTCAATATTTTTTAATTTTTTATGACCCCCGACCTGTCAAAATTTTCAAAAAATGGGTTTGCAGAAAAGTGACCAGAACCCAGCACTGCTTAGCCCATAAATTTTGAAATTTTTACCCGATTTAAAAGTGGAATACCTCTCTGAATTTGTTATTAAAATATCTATCTAGCTGCATTATTGGTTTATTTTCGAATTTTTGGTCAATATTTTGTAATTTTTTATGACCCCCGACCTGTCAAAATTTGCAAAAAATGGGTTTGCAGAAAAGTGACCAGATCCCAGCACTGCTTAGCCCATAACTTTTGAAATTTTTACCCGATTTAAAAGTGGAATGCCTCTCTGAATTTGTTATTAAAATATCTATCTAGCTGCATTATTGGTTTATTTTCGAATTTTTGGTCAATATTTTGTAATTTTTTATGACCCCCGACCTGTCAAAATTTGCAAAAAAATGGGTTTGCAGAAAAGTGACCAGATCCCAGCACTGCTTATCCCATAACTTTTGAAATTTTTACCCGATTTAAAAGTGGAATGCCTCTCTGAATTTGTTATTAAAATATCTATCTAGCTACATCATTGGTTTATTTTCGAATTTTTGGTCAATATTTTGTAGTTTTTTATGACCCCCGACCTGTCAAAATTTGCAAAAAAGGGGTTTGCAGAAAAGTGACAAGATCCCAGCACTGCTTAGCCCAAACTTTTGAAATTTTTACCCGATTTAAAAGTGGAATACTTCTCTGAATTTGTTGTTAACATATCTATCTATCTGCATTATTGGTTTATTTTCGAATTTTTGGTCAATATTTTGTAATTTTTTATGACCCCCGACCTGTCAAAATTTGCACAAAAATGGGTTTACAGAAAAGTGACCAGATCCCAGCACTGCTTAGCCCATAACATGTGAAATTTTTACCCGATTTTAAAGTGGAATACCTCTCTGAATTTGTTATTCGAATATCTATCTAGCTGCATTATTGGTTTATTTTCGAATTTTTGGTCAATATTTTGTAATTTTTTATGACCCCCGACCTGTCAAAATTTTCAAAAAATGGGTTTGCAAAAAAGTGACCAGAACCCAGCACTGCTTAGCCCATAACTTTTGAAATTTTTACCCGATTTAAAAGTGGAATACCTCTCTGAATTTGTTATTCGAATATCTATCTAGGTTCATTATTGGTTTATTTTCGAATTTTTGGTCAATATTTTGTAATTTTTTATGACCCCCGACCTGTCAAAATTTGCAAAAAATGGGTTTGCAGAAAAGTGACCAGAACCCAGCACTGCTTAGCCCATAACTTTTGAAATTTTTACCCGATTTAAAAGTGGAATACCTCTCTGAATTTGTTGTTAAAATATCTATCTAGCTGCATTATTGGTTTATTTTCGAATTTTTGGTCAATATTTTGTAATTTTTTATGACCCCCGACCTGTCAAGATTTGCAAAAAATGTGTTTGCAGAAAAGTGACCAGATCCCAGCACTGCTTAGCCCATAACTTTTGAAATTTTTACCCGATTTAAAAGTGGAATGCCTCTCTGAATTTGTTATTAAAATATCTATCTAGCTACATCATTGGTTTATTTTCGAATTTTTGGTCAATATTTTGTAATTTTTTATGACCCCCGACCTGTCAAAATTTGCAAAAAAATGGGTTTGCAGAAAAGTGACCAGATCCCAGCACTGCTTAGCCCAAACTTTTGAAATTTTTACCCGATTTAAAAGTGGAATGCCTCTCTGAATTTGTTGTTAAAATATCTATCTAGCTGCATTATTGGTTCATTTTCGAATTTTTGGTCAATATTTTGTAATTTTTTATGACCCCCGACCTGACAAAATTTGCAAAAAATGGGTTTGCAGAAAAGTGACCAGATCCCAGCGCTGCTTAGCCCATAACTTTTGAAATTTTTACCCGATTTAAAAGTGGAATACCTCTCTGAATTTGTTATTAAAATATCTATCTAGCTGCATTATTGGTTTATTTTCGAATTTTTGGTCAATATTTTGTAGTTTTTTATGACCCCCGACTTGTTAAAATTTGCAAAAAATGGGTTTGCAGAAAAGTGACCAGATCCCAGCACTGCTTATCCCAAACCTTTTGAAATTTTTACCCGATTTAAAAGTGGAATACCTCTCTGAATTTTGTTATTAAAATATCTATCTAGCTGCATTATTGGTTTATTTTCGAATTTTTGGTCAATATTTTTTATTTTTTTATGTCCCCCGACCTGTCAAAATTTGCAAAAAATGGGTTTGCAGAAAAGTGACCAGATCCCAGCGCTGCTTAGCCCATAACTTTTGAAATTTTTACCCGATTTAAAAGTGGAATACCTCTCTGAATTTGTTATTAAAATATCTATCTAGCTGCATTATTGGTTTATTTTCGAATTTTTGGTCAATATTTTGTAGTTTTTTATGACCCCCGACTTGTTAAAATTTGCAAAAAATGGGTTTGCAGAAAAGTGACCAGATCCCAGCACTGCTTATCCCAAACTTTTGAAATTTTTACCCGATTTAAAAGTGGAATACCTCTCTGAATTTGTTGTTAAAATATCTATCTAGCTGCATTATTGGTTTATTTTCGAATTTTTGGTCAATATTTTGTAGTTTTTTATGACCCCCGACTTGTTAAAATTTGCAAAAAATGGGTTTGCAGAAAAGTGACCAGATCCCAGCACTGCTTATCCCAAACCTTTTGAAATTTTTACCCGATTTAAAAGTGGAATACCTCTCTGAATTTGTTGTTAAAATATCTATCTAGCTGCATTATTGGTTTATTTTCGAATTTTTGGTCAATATTTTGTAATTTTTTATGACCCTCGACCTGTCAAAATTTGCAAAAAATGGGTTTGCAGAAAAGTGACAAGATCCCAGCACTGCTTAGCCCAAACTTTTAAAATTTTTACCCGATTTAAAAGTGGAATACCTCTCTGAATTTGTTATTAAAATATCTATCTAGCTGCATTATTGGTTTATTTTCGAATTTTTGGTCAATATTTTGTAATTTTTTATGACCCCCGACCTGTCAAAATTTGCAAAAAAAATGGGTTTGCAGAAAAGTGACCAGATCCCAGCACTGCTTATCCCATAACTTTTGAAATTTTTACCCGATTTAAAAGTGGAATGCCTCTCTGAATTTGTTATTAAAATATCTATCTAGCTGCATTATTGGTTTATTTTCGAATTTTTGGTCAATATTTTGTAGTTTTTTATGACCCCCGACTTGTTAAAATTTGCAAAAAATGGGTTTGCAGAAAAGTGACCAGATCCCAGCACTGCTTATCCCAAACCTTTTGAAATTTTTACCCGATTTAAAAGTGGAATACCTCTCTGAATTTGTTGTTAAAATATCTATCTAGCTGCATTATTGGTTTATTTTCGAATTTTTGGTCAATATTTTGTAATTTTTTATGACCCCCGACCTGTCAAAATTTGCAAAAAATGGGTTTGCAGAAAAGTGACAAGATCCCAGCACTGCTTAGCTCAAACTTTTAAAATTTTTACCCGATTTAAAAGTGGAATACCTCTCTGAATTTGTTATTAAAATATCTATCTAGCTGCATTATTGGTTTATTTTCGAATTTTTGGTCAATATTTTGTAATTTTTTATGACCCCCGACCTGTCAAAATTTGCAAAAAAAATGGGTTTGCAGAAAAGTGACCAGATCCCAGCACTGCTTATCCCATAACTTTTGAAATTTTTACCCGATTTAAAAGTGGAATGCCTCTCTGAATTTGTTATTAAAATATCTATCTAGCTGCATTATTGGTTTATTTTCGAATTTTTGGTCAATATTTTGTAATTTTTTATGACCCCCGACCTGTCAAAATTTGCAAAAAAAATGGGTTTGCAGAAAAGTGACCAGATCCCAGCACTGCTTATCCCATAACTTTTGAAATTTTTACCCGATTTAAAAGTGGAATGCCTCTCTGAATTTGTTATTAAAATATCTATCTAGCTACATCATTGGTTTATTTTCGAATTTTTGGTCAATATTTTGTAGTTTTTTATGACCCCCGACCTGTCAAAATTTGCAAAAAATGGGTTTGCAGAAAAGTGACAAGATCCCAGCACTGCTTAGCCCAAACTTTTGAAATTTTTACCCGATTTAAAAGTGGAATACTTCTCTGAATTTGTTGTTAACATATCTATCTATCTGCATTATTGGTTTATTTTCGAATTTTTGGTCAATATTTTGTAATTTTTTATGACCCCCGACCTGTCAAAATTTGCACAAAAATGGGTTTACAGAAAAGTGACCAGATCCCAGCACTGCTTAGCCCATAACATGTGAAATTTTTACCCGATTTTAAAGTGGAATACCTCTCTGAATTTGTTATTCGAATATCTATCTAGCTGCATTATTGGTTTATTTTCGAATTTTTGGTCAATATTTTGTAATTTTTTATGACCCCCGACCTGTCAAAATTTGCAAAAAATGGGTTTGCAGAAAAGTGACCAGAACCCAGCACTGCTTAGCCCATAACTTTTGAAATTTTTACCCGATTTAAAAGTGGAATACCTCTCTGAATTTGTTATTCGAATATCTATCTAGCTGCATTATTGGTTTATTTTCGAATTTTTGGTCAATATTTTGTAATTTTTTATGACCCCCGACCTGTCAAAATTTGCAAAAAATGGGTTTGCAGAAAAGTGACCAGAACCCAGCACTGCTTAGCCCATAACTTTTGAAATTTTTACCCGATTTAAAAGTGGAATACCTCTCTGAATTTGTTGTTAAAATATCTATCTAGCTGCATTATTGGTTTATTTTCGAATTTTTGGTCAATATTTTGTAATTTTTTATGACCCCCGACTTGTTAAAATTTGCAAAAAATGTGTTTGCAGAAAAGTGACCAGATCCCAGCACTGCTTAGCCCATAACTTTTGAAATTTTTACCCGATTTAAAAGTGGAATGCCTCTCTGAATTTGTTGTTAAAATATCTATCTAGCTGCATTATTGGTTCATTTTCGAATTTTTGGTCAATATTTTGTAATTTTTTATGACCCCCGACCTGTCAAAATTTGCAAAAAATGGGTTTGCAGAAAAGTGACAAGATCCCAGCACTGCTTAGCCCAAACTTTTGAAATTTTTACCCGATTTAAAAGTGGAATACCTCTCTGAATTTGTTGTTAAAATATCTATCTAGCTGCATTATTGGTTTATTTTCGAATTTTTGGTCAATATTTTGTAATTTTTTATGACCCCCGACCTGTCAAAATTTGCAAAAAAAATGGGTTTGCAGAAAAGTGACCAGATCCCAGCACTGCTTATCCCATAACTTTTGAAATTTTTACCCGATTTAAAAGTGGAATGCCTCTCTGAATTTGTTATTAAAATATCTATCTAGCTACATCATTGGTTTATTTTCGAATTTTTGGTCAATGTTTCGTCATTTTTTATGACCCCCGACCTGTCAAAATTTGCAAAAAATGGGTTTGCAGAAAAGTGACCAGATCCCAGCACTGCTTAGCCCAAACTTTTGAAATTTTTACCCGATTTAAAAGTGGAATACCTCTCTGAATTTGTTGTTAAAATATCTATCTAGCTGCATTATTGGTTTATTTTCGAATTTTTGGTCAATATTTTGTAATTTTTTATGACCTGTCAAAATTTGCAAAAAAATGGGTTTGCAGAAAAGTGACCAGATCCCAGCACTGCTTAGTCCATAACTTTTGAAATTTTTACCCGATTTAAAAGTGGAATGCCTCTCTGAATTTGTTATTAAAATATCTATCTAGCTACATCATTGGTTTATTTTCGAATTTTTGGTCAATGTTTCGTCATTTTTTATGACCCCCGACCTGTCAAAATTTGCAAAAAATGGGTTTGCAGAAAAGTGACCAGATCCCAGCACTGCTTAGCCCAAACTTTTGAAATTTTTACCCGATTTAAAAGTGGAATACCTCTCTGAATTTGTTATTCGAATATCTATCTAGCTGCATTATTGGTTTATTTTCGAATTTTTGGTCAATATTTTGTAATTTTTTATGACCCCCGACCTGTCAAAATTTGCAAAAAATGGGTTTGCAGAAAAGTGACCAGAACCCAGCACTGCTTAGCCCATAACTTTTGAAATTTTTACCCGATTTAAAAGTGGAATACCTCTCTGAATTTGTTGTTAAAATATCTATCTAGCTGCATTATTGGTTTATTTTCGAATTTTTGGTCAATATTTTGTAATTTTTTATGACCCCCGACTTGTTAAAATTTGCAAAAAATGTGTTTGCAGAAAAGTGACCAGATCCCAGCACTGCTTAGCCCATAACTTTTGAAATTTTTACCCGATTTAAAAGTGGAATGCCTCTCTGAATTTGTTGTTAAAATATCTATCTAGCTGCATTATTGGTTCATTTTCGAATTTTTGGTCAATATTTTGTAATTTTTTTTGACCCCCGACCTGACAAAATTTGCAAAAAATGGGTTTGCAGAAAAGTGACAAGATCCCAGCACTGCTTAGCCCAAACTTTTGAAATTTTTACCCGATTTAAAAGTGGAATACCTCTCTGAATTTGTTGTTAAAATATCTATCTAGCTGCATTATTGGTTTATTTTCGAATTTTTGGTCAATATTTTGTAATTTTTTATGACCCCCGACCTGTCAAAATTTGCAAAAAAAATGGGTTTGCAGAAAAGTGACCAGATCCCAGCACTGCTTATCCCATAACTTTTGAAATTTTTACCCGATTTAAAAGTGGAATGCCTCTCTGAATTTGTTATTAAAATATCTATCTAGCTACATCATTGGTTTATTTTCGAATTTTTGGTCAATGTTTCGTCATTTTTTATGACCCCCGACCTGTCAAAATTTGCAAAAAATGGGTTTGCAGAAAAGTGACCAGATCCCAGCACTGCTTAGCCCAAACTTTTGAAATTTTTACCCGATTTAAAAGTGGAATACCTCTCTGAATTTGTTGTTAAAATATCTATCTAGCTGCATTATTGGTTTATTTTCGAATTTTTGGTCAATATTTTGTAATTTTTTATCGACCTGTCAAAATTTGCAAAAAAATGGGTTTGCAGAAAAGTGACCAGATCCCAGCACTGCTTAGTCCATAACTTTTGAAATTTTTACCCGATTTAAAAGTGGAATGCCTCTCTGAATTTGTTATTAAAATATCTATCTAGCTACATCATTGGTTTATTTTCGAATTTTTGGTCAATGTTTCGTCATTTTTTATGACCCCCGACCTGTCAAAATTTGCAAAAAAATGGGTTTGCAGAAAAGTGACCAGATCCCAGCACTGCTTAGCCCAAACTTTTGAAATTTTTACCCGATTTAAAAGTGGAATACCTCTCTGAATTTGTTATTCGAATATCTATCTAGCTGCATTATTGGTTTATTTTCGAATTTTTGGTCAATATTTTGTAATTTTTTATGACCCCCGACCTGTCAAAATTTGCAAAAAATGGGTTTGCAGAAAAGTGACCAGAACCCAGCACTGCTTAGCCCATAACTTTTGAAATTTTTACCCGATTTAAAAGTGGAATACCTCTCTGAATTTGTTATTAAAATATCTATCTAGCTGCATTATTGGTTTATTTTCGAATTTTTGGTCAATATTTTGTAGTTTTTTATGTCCCCCGACTTGTTAAAATTTGCAAAAAATGGGTTTGCAGAAAAGTGACCAGATCCCAGCACTGCTTATCCCAAACCTTTTGAAATTTTTAACCGATTTAAAAGTGGAATACCTCTCTGAATTTGCTATTAAAATATCTATCTAGCTGCATTATTGGTTTATTTTCGAATTTTTGGTCAATATTTTTTAATTTTTTATGTCCCCCGACCTGTCAAAATTTGCAAAAAATGGGTTTGCAGAAAAGTGACCAGATCCCAGCGCTGCTTAGCCCATAACTTTTGAAATTTTTACCCGATTTAAAAGTGGAATACCTCTCTGAATTTGTTGTTAAAATATCTATCTAGCTGCATTATTGGTTTATTTTCGAATTTTTGGTCAATATTTTGTAATTTTTTATGACCCTCGACCTGTCAAAATTTGCAAAAAAAATGGGTTTGCAGAAAAGTGACCAGATCCCAGCACTGCTTAGCCCATAACTTTTGAAATTTTTACCCGATTTAAAAGTGGAATGCCTCTCTGAATTTGTTATTAAAATATCTATCTAGCTACATCATTGGTTTATTTTCGAATTTTTGGTCAATGTTTTGTCATTTTTTATGACCCCCGACCTGTCAAAATTTGCAAAAAATGGGTTTGCAGAAAAGTGACCAGATCCCAGCACTGCTTAGCCCATAACTTTTGAAATTTTTACCCGATTTAAAAGTGGAATACCTCTCTGAATTTGTTATTCGAATATCTATCTAGCTGCATTATTGGTTTATTTTCGAATTTTTGGTCAATATTTTGTAATTTTTTATGACCCCCGACCTGTCAAAATTTGCAAAAAAAATGGGTTTGCAGAAAAGTGACCAGAACCCAGCACTGCTTAGCCCATAACTTTTGAAATTTTTACCCGATTTAAAAGTGGAATGCCTCTCTGAATTTGTTATTAAAATATCTATCTAGCTGCATTATTGGTTTATTTTCGAATTTTTGGTCAATATTTTGTAATTTTTTATGACCCCCGACCTGTCAAAATTTGCAAAAAAAATGGGTTTGCAGAAAAGTGACCAGAACCCAGCACTGCTTAGCCCATAACTTTTGAAATTTTTACCCGATTTAAAAGTGGAATACCTCTCTGAATTTGTTGTTAAAATATCTATCTAGCTGCATTATTGGTTTATTTTCGAATTTTTGGTCAATATTTTGTAATTTTTTATGACCCCCGACCTGTCAAGATTTGCAAAAAATGTGTTTGCAGAAAAGTGACCAGATCCCAGCACTGCTTAGCCCATAACTTTTGAAATTTTTACCCGATTTAAAAGTGGAATGCCTCTCTGAATTTGTTGTTAATATATCTATCTAGCTGCATTATTGGTTCATTTTCGAATTTTTGGTCAATATTTTGTAATTTTTTATGACCCCCGACCTGACAAAATTTGAAAAAAAATGGGTTTGCAGAAAAGTGACAAGATCCCAGCACTGCTTAGCCCAAACTTTTGAAATTTTTACCCGATTTAAAAGTGGAATACCTCTCTGAATTTGTTGTTAAAATATCTATCTAGCTGCATTATTGGTTTATTTTCGAATTTTTGGTCAATATTTTGTAATTTTTTATGACCCCCGACCTGTCAAGATTTGCAAAAAATGTGTTTGCAGAAAAGTGACCAGATCCCAGCACTGCTTAGCCCATAACTTTTGAAATTTTTACCCGATTTAAAAGTGGAATGCCTCTCTGAATTTGTTATTAAAATATCTATCTAGCTACATCATTGGTTTATTTTCGAATTTTTGGTCAATGTTTCGTCATTTTTTATGACCCCCGACCTGTCAAAATTTGCAAAAAATGGGTTTGCAGAAAAGTGACCAGATCCCAGCACTGCTTAGCCCAAACTTTTGAAATTTTTACCCGATTTAAAAGTGGAATACCTCTCTGAATTTGTTGTTAAAATATCTATCTAGCTGCATTATTGGTTTATTTTCGAATTTTTGGTCAATATTTTGTAATTTTTTATGACCCCCGACCTGTCAAAATTTGCAAAAAATGGGTTTGCAGAAAAGTGACCAGATCCCAGCACTGCTTATCCCATAACTTTTGAAATTTTTACCCGATTTAAAAGTGGAATGCCTCTCTGAATTTGTTATTAAAATATCTATCTAGCTACATCATTGGTTTATTTTCGAATTTTTGGTCAATGTTTCGTCATTTTTTATGACCCCCGACCTGTCAAAATTTGCAAAAAATGGGTTTGCAGAAAAGTGACCAGATCCCAGCACTGCTTAGCCCAAACTTTTGAAATTTTTACCCGATTTAAAAGTGGAATACCTCTCTGAATTTGTTATTCGAATATCTATCTAGCTGCATTATTGGTTTATTTTCGAATTTTTGGTCAATATTTTGTAGTTTTTTATGACCCCCGACTTGTTAAAATTTGCAAAAAATGGGTTTGCAGAAAAGTGACAAGATCCCAGCACTGCTTATCCCAAACCTTTTGAAATTTTTAACCGATTTAAAAGTGGAATACCTCTCTGAATTTGCTATTAAAATATCTATCTAGCTGCATTATTGGTTTATTTTCGAATTTTTGGTCAATATTTTTTAATTTTTTATGTCCCCCGACCTGTCAAAATTTGCAAAAAATGGGTTTGCAGAAAAGTGACCAGAACCCAGCACTGCTTAGCCCATAACTTTTGAAATTTTTACCCGATTTAAAAGTGGAATACCTCTCTGAATTTGTTATTAAAATATCTATCTAGCTGCATTATTGGTTTATTTTCGAATTTTTGGTCAATATTTTGTAATTTTTTATGACCCCCGACTTGTTAAAATTTGCAAAAAATGGGTTTGCAGAAAAGTGACCAGATCCCAGCACTGCTTATCCCAAACCTTTTGAAATTTTTACCCGATTTAAAAGTGGAATACCTCTCTGAATTTGCTATTAAAATATCTATCTAGCTGCATTATTGGTTTATTTTCGAATTTTTGGTCAATGTTTCGTCATTTTTTATGACCCCCGACCTGTCAAAATTTGCAAAAAATGGGTTTTGCAGAAAAGTGACCAGATCCCAGCACTGCTTAGCCCATAACTTTTGAAATTTTTACCCGATTAAAAAGTGGAATACCTCTCTGAATTTGTTGTTAAAATATCTATCTAGCTGCATTATTGGTTTATTTTCGAATTTTTGGTCAATATTTTGTAATTTTTTATGACCCCCGACCTGTCAAAATTTGCAAAAAAATGGGTTTGCAGAAAAGTGACCAGATCCCAGCACTGCTTATCCCATAACTTTTGAAATTTTTACCCGATTTAAAAGTGGAATACCTCTCTGAATTTGTTGTTAAAATATCTATCTAGCTGCATTATTGGTTTATTTTCGAATTTTTGGTCAATATTTTGTAGTTTTTTATGACCCCCGACTTGTTAAATTTTCCAAAAAATGGGTTTGCAGAAAAGTGACCAGATCCCAGCTCTGGTTATCCCAAACCTTTTGAAATTTTTACCCGATTTAAAAGTGGAATACCTCTCTGAATTTGCTATTAAAATATCTATCTAGCTGCATTATTGGTTTATTTTCGAATTTTTGGTCAATATTTTTTAATGTTTTATGACCCCCGACCTGTCAAAATTTGCAAAAAATGGGTTTGCAGAAAAGTGACCAGATCCCAGCACTGCTTAGCCCAAACTTTTGAAATTTTTACCCGATTTAAAAGTGGAATACCTCTCTGAATTTGTTGTTAAAATATCTATCTAGCTGCATTATTGGTTTATTTTCGAATTTTTGGTCAATATTTTGTAATTTTTTATGACCCCCGACCTGTCAAAATTTGCAAAAAATGGGTTTGCAGAAAAGTGACCAGATCCCAGCACTGCTTAGCCCAAACTTTTGAAATTTTTACCCGATTTAAAAGTGGAATACCTCTCTGAATTTGTTGTTAAAATATCTATCTAGCTGCATTATTGGTTTATTTTCGAATTTTTTGGTCAATATTTTGTAGTTTTTTATGACCCCCGACCTGTCAAAATTTGCAAAAAATGGGTTTGCAGAAAAGTGACCAGATCCCAGCACTGCTTAGCCCAAACTTTTGAAATTTTTACCCGATTTAAAAGTTGAATACCTCTCTGAATTTGTTATTCGAATATCTATCTAGCTGCATTATTGGTTTATTTTCGAATTTTTGGTCAATATTTTGTAGTTTTTTATGACCCCCAAAATGGGTTTGCAGAAAAGTGACCAGATCCCAGCACTGCTTAGCCCATAACTTTTGAAATTTTTACCCGATTTAAAAGTGGAATACCTCTCTGAATTTGTTGTTAAAATATCTATCTAGCTGCATTATTGGTTTATTTTCGAATTTTTGGTCAATATTTTGTAATTTTTTATGACCCCCGACCTGTCAAAATTTGCAAAAAAATGGGTTTGCAGAAAAGTGACAAGATCCCAGCACTGCTTAGCCCAAACTTTTGAAATTTTTACCCGATTTAAAAGTGGAATACCTCTCTGAATTTGTTGTTAAAATATCTATCTAGCTGCATTATTGGTTTATTTTCGAATTTTTGGTCAATATTTTGTAATTTTTTATGACCCCCGACCTGTCAAAATTTGCAAAAAAATGGGTTTGCAGAAAAGTGACCAGATCCCAGCACTGCTTATCCCATAACTTTTGAAATTTTTACCCGTATTTAAAAGTGGAATGCCTCTCTGAATTTGTTATTAAAATATCTATCTAGCTACATCATTGGTTTATTTTCGAATTTTTGGTCAATGTTTCGTCATTTTTTGTGACCCCCGACCTGTCAAAATTTGCAAAAAATGGGTTTGCAGAAAAGTGACAAGATCCCAGCACTGCTTAGCCCAAACTTTTGAAATTTTTACCCGATTTAAAAGTGGAATACCTCTCTGAATTTGTTATTAAAATATCTATCTAGCTGCATTATTGGTTTATTTTCGAATTTTTTGGTCAATATTTTGTAATTTTTTATGACCCCCGACCTGTCAAAATTTGCAAAAAATGGGTTTGCAGAAAAGTGACCAGATCCCAGCACTGCTTAGCCCATAACTTTTGAAATTTTTACCCGATTTAAAAGTGGAATACCTCTCTGAATTTGTTGTTAAAATATCTATCTAGCTGCATTATTGGTTTATTTTCGAATTTTTGGTCAATATTTTGTAATTTTTTATGACCCCCGACCTGTCAAAATTTGCAAAAAATGGGTTTGCAGAAAAGTGACAAGATCCCAGCACTGCTTAGCCCAAACTTTTGAAATTTTTACCCGATTTAAAAGTTGAATACCTCTCTGAATTTGTTGTTAAAATATCTATCTAGCTGCATTATTGGTTTATTTTCGAATTTTTGGTCAATATTTTGTAATTTTTTATGACCCCCGACCTGTCAAAATTTGCAAAAAAATGGGTTTGCAGAAAAGTGACCAGATCCCAGCACTGCTTAGCCCAAACTTTTGAAATTTTTACCCGATTTAAAAGTGGAATACCTCTCTGAATTTGTTATTCGAATATCTATCTAGCTGCATTATTGGTTTATTTTCGAATTTTTGGTCAATATTTTGTAGTTTTTTATGACCCCCGACCTGTCAAAATTTGCAAAAAATGGGTTTGCAGAAAAGTGACCAGATCCCAGCACTGCTTAGCCCAAACTTTTGAAATTTTTACCCGATTTAAAAGTGGAATACCTCTCTGAATTTGTTGTTAAAATATCTATCTAGCTGCATTATTGGTTTATTTTCGAATTTTTGGTCAATATTTTGTAATTTTTTATGACCCCCGACCTGTCAAAATTTGCAAAAAATGGGTTTGCAGAAAAGTGACCAGATCCCAGCACTGCTTAGCCCAAACTTTTGAAATTTTTACCCGATTTAAAAGTGGAATACCTCTCTGAATTTGTTGTTAAAATATCTATCTAGCTACATCATTGGTTTATTTTCGAATTTTTGGTCAATGTTTCGTCATTTTTTATGACCCCCGACCTGTCAAAATTTGCAAAAAATGGGTTTGCAGAAAAGTGACCAGATCCCAGCACTGCTTAGCCCAAACTTTTGAAATTTTTACCCGATTTAAAAGTGGAATACCTCTCTGAATTTGTTATTCGAATATCTATCTAGCTGCATTATTGGTTTATTTTCGAATTTTTGGTCAATATTTTGTAGTTTTTTATGACCCCCGGGTTTGCAGAAAAGTGACCAGATCCCAGCACTGCTTAGCCCATAACTTTTGAAATTTTTACCCGATTTAAAAGTGGAATACCTCTCTGAATTTGTTGTTAAAATATCTATCTAGCTGCATTATTGGTTTATTTTCGAATTTTTGGTCAATATTTTTTAGTTTTTTATGACCCCCCGACCTGTCAAAATTTGCAAAAAATGGGTTTGCAGAAAAGTGACAAGATCCCAGTACTGCTTAGCCCAAACTTTTGAAATTTTTACCCGATTTAAAAGTGGAATACCTCTCTGAATTTGTTATTCGAATATCTATCTAGCTGCATTATTGGTTTATTTTCGAATTTTTGGTCAATATTTTGTAGTTTTTTATGACCCCTGGGTTTGCAGAAAAGTGACCAGATCCCAGCACTGCTTAGCCCATAACTTTTGAAATTTTTACCCGATTTAAAAGTGGAATACCTCTCTGAATTTGTTGTTAAAATATCTATCTAGCTGCATTATTGGTTTATTTTCGAATTTTTGGTCAATATTTTGTAATTTTTTATGACCCCCGACCTGTCAAAATTTGCAAAAAATGGGTTTGCAGAAAAGTGACAAGATCCCAGCACTGCTTAGCCCAAACTTTTGAAATTTTTACCCGATTTAAAAGTGGAATACCTCTCTGAATTTGTTATTCGAATATCTATCTAGCTGCATTATTGGTTTATTTTCGAATTTTTGGTCAATATTTTGTAGTTTTTTATGACCCCCGACCTGTCAAAATTTGAAATAAAAAATGGGTTTGCAGAAAAGTGACCAGATCCCAGCACTGCTTATCCCATAACTTTTGAAATTTTTACCCGATTTAAAAGTGGAATACCTCTCTGAATTTGTTATTAAAATATCTATCTAGCTACATCATTGGTTTATTTTCGAATTTTTGGTCAATGTTTCGTCATTTTTTATGACCCCCGACCTGTCAAAATTTGCAAAAAATGGGTTTGCAGAAAAGTGACCAGATCCCAGCACTGCTTAGCCCAAACTTTTGAAATTTTTACCCGATTTAAAAGTGGAATACCTCTCTGAATTTGTTATTCGAATATCTATCTAGCTGCATTATTGGTTTATTTTCGAATTTTTGGTCAATATTTTTTAATTTTTTATGACCCCCGACCTGTCAAAATTTGCAAAAAATGGGTTTGCAGAAAAGTGACCAGATCCCAGCACTGCTTAGCCCAAACTTTTGAAATTTTTACCCGATTTAAAAGTGGAATACCTCCCTGAATTTGTTGTTAAAATATCTATCTAGCTGCATTATTGGTTTATTTTCGAATTTTTGGTCAATGTTTCGTCATTTTTTATGACCCCCGACCTGTCAAAATTTTCAAAAAATGGGTTTGCAGAAAAGTGACCAGATCCCAGCACTGCTTAGCCCAAACTTTTAAAATTTTTACCCGATTTAAAAGTGGAATACCTCTCTGAATTTGTTATTCGAATATCTATCTAGCTGCATTATTGGTTTGTTTTCGAATTTTTGGTCAATATTTTGTAGTTTTTCATGACTCCCGACCTGTCAAAATTTGCAAAAAATGGGTTTGCAGAAAAGTGACCAGATCCCAGCACTGCTTAGCCCAAACTTTTGAAATTTTTACCCGATTTAAAAGTGGAATACCTCTCTGAATTTGTTATTCGAATATCTATCTAGCTGCATTATTGGTTTATTTTCGAATTTTTGGTCAATATTTTGTAATTTTTTATGACCCCCGACCTGTCAAAATTTGCAAAAAATGGGTTTGCAGAAAAGTGACCAGATCCCAGCACTGCTTAGCCCAAACTTTTGAAATTTTTACCCGATTTAAAAGTGGAATACCTCTCTGAATTTGTTGTTAAAATATCTATCTAGCTGCATTATTGGTTTATTTTCGAATTTTTGGTCAATATTTTGTAATTTTTTATGACCCCGACCTGTCAAAATTTGCAAAAAATGGGTTTGCAGAAAAGTGACAAGATCCCAGCACTGCTTAGCCCAAACTTTTGAAATTTTTACCCGATTTAAAAGTGGAATACCTCTCTGAATTTGTTGTTAAAATATCTATCTAGCTGCATTATTGGTTTATTTTCGAATTTTTGGTCAATATTTTGTAATTTTTTATGACCCCCGACCTGTCAAAATTTGAAATAAAAAATGGGTTTGCAGAAAAGTGACCAGATCCCAGCACTGCTTATCCCATAACTTTTGAAATTTTTACCCGATTTAAAAGTGGAATACCTCTCTGAATTTGTTATTAAAATATCTATCTAGCTACATCATTGGTTTATTTTCGAATTTTTTGGTCAATGTTTCGTCATTTTTTATGACCCCCGACCTGTCAAAATTTGCAAAAAATGGGTTTGCAGAAAAGTGACCAGATCCCAGCACTGCTTAGCCCAAACTTTTGAAATTTTTACACGATTTAAAAGTGGAATACCTCTCTGAATTTGTTATTCGAATATCTATCTAGCTGCATTATTGGTTTATTTTCGAATTTTTGGGCAATGTTTCGTCATTCTTTACGACCCCCGACCTGTCAAAATTTGCAAAAAATGGGTTTGCAGAAAAGTGACCTGATCCCAGCACTGCTTAGCCCATAACTTTTGAAATTTTTACCCGACTTAAAAGTGGAATACCTCTCTGAGTTTGTTATTAAAATATCTATCTAGCTGCATTATTGGTTTATTTTCGAATTTTTGGTCAATATTTTGTAATTTTTTATGACCCCCGACCTGTCAAAATTTGCAAAAAATGGGTTTGCAGAAAAGTGACCAGATCCCAGCACTGCTTAGCCCATAACTTTTGAAATTCTTACCCGATTTAAAAGTGGAATACCTCTCTGAATTTGTTATTAAAATATCTATCTAGCTGCATCATTGGTTTATTTTCGAATTTTTGGTCAATATTTTGTAATTTTTTATGACCCCCGACCTGTCAAAATTAGCAAAAAATGGGTTTGCAGAAAAGTGACCTGATCCCAGCACTGCTTAGCCCATAACTTTTGAAATTTTTACCCGATTTAAAAGTGGAATACCTCTCTGAATTTGTTATTTAAATATCTATCTAGCTGCATCATTGGTTTATTTTCGAATTTTTGGTCAATATTTTGTAATTTTTTATGACCCCCGACCTGTCAAAATTTGCAAAAAATGGGTTTGCAGAAAAGTGACCAGATCCCAGCACTGCTTAGCCCATAACTTTTGAAATTTTTACCCGATTTAAAAGTGGAATACCTCTCTGAATTTGTTATTAAAATATCTATCTAGCTGCATTATTGGTTTATTTTCGAATTTTTGGTCAATATTTTTTAATTTTTTATGACCCCCGACCTGTCAAAATTTGCAAAAAAATGGGTTTGCAGAAAAGTGACCAGATCCCAGCACTGCTTATCCCATAACTTTTGAAATTTTTACCCGATTTAAAAGTGGAATACCTCTCTGAATTTGTTGTTAAAATATCTATCTAGCTGCATTATTGGTTTATTTTCGAATTTTTGGTCAATATTTTGTAATTTTTTATGACCCCCGACCTGTCAAAATTTGCAAAAAAATGGGTTTGCAGAAAAGTGACCAGATCCCAGCACTGCTTATCCCATTACTTTTGAAATTTTTACCCGATTTAAAAGTGGAATGCCTCTCTGAATTTGTTATTAAAATATCTATCTAGCTGCATCATTGGTTTATTTTCGAATTTTTTGGTCAATATTTTGTAGTTTTTTATGACCCCCGACCTGTCAAAATTTGCAAAAAATGGGTTTTCAGAAAAGTGACCAGATCCCAGCACTGCTTAGCCCATAACTTTTGAAATTCTTACCCGATTTAAAAGTGGAATACCTCTCTGAATTTGTTATTCGAATATCTATCTAGCTGCATCATTGGTTTATTTTCGAATTTTTGGTCAATATTTTGTAGTTTTTTATGACCCCCGACCTGTCAAAATTTGCAAAAATGGGTTTGCAGAAAAGTGACCAGATCCCAGCACTGCTTAGCCCATAACTTTTGAAATTCTTACCCGATTTAAAAGTGGAATACCTCTCTGAATTTGTTATTCGAATATCTATCTAGCTGCATTATTGGTTTATTTTCGAATTTTTGGTCAATATTTTGTAGTTTTTTATGACCCCCGACCTGTCAAAATTTGCAAAAAATGGGTTTGCAGAAAAGTGACCAGATCCCAGCACGGCTTAGCCCATAACTTTTGAAATTTTTACCCGATTTAAAAGTGGAATACCTCTCTGAATTTGTTATTCGAATATCTATCTAGCTGCATTATTGGTTTATTTTCGAATTTTTGGTCAATATTTTGTAATTTTTTATGACCCCCGACTTGTTAAAATTTGCAAAAAATGGGTTTGCAGAAAAGTGACCAGATCCCAGCACTGCTTAGCTCATAACTTTTGAAATTTTTACCCGATTTAAAAGTGGAATACCTCTCTGAATTTGTTATTAAAATATCTATCTAGCTGCATCATTGGTTTATTTTCGAATTTTTGGTCAATATTTTGTAGTTTT
>NW_025064413.1:0-8827 GCF_018152265.1 Drosophila ficusphila
ATATCTATCTAGCTACATCATTGGTTTATTTTCGAATTTTTGGTCAATGTTTCGTCATTTTTTATGACCCCCGACCTGTCAAAATTTGCAAAAATGGGTTTGCAGAAAAGTGACCAGATCCCAGCACTGCTTAGCCCAAACTTTTGAAATTTTTACCCGATTTAAAAGTGGAATACCTCTCTGAATTTGTTATTAAAATATCTATCTAGCTGCATTATTGGTTTATTTTCGAATTTTTGGTCAATATTTTGTAGTTTTTTATGACCCCCGACCTGTCAAAATTTGCAAAAAATGGGTTTGCAGAAAAGTGACCAGATCCCAGCACTGCTTAGCCCAAACTTTTGAAATTTTTACCCGATTTAAAAGTGGAATACCTCTCTGAATTTGTTGTTAAAATATCTATCTAGCTGCATTATTGGTTTATTTTCGAATTTTTGGTCAATATTTTGTAATTTTTTATGAACCCCGACCTGTCAAAATTTGCAAAAAATGGGTTTGCAGAAAAGTGACCAGAACCCAGCACTGCTTAGCCCAAACCTTTTGAAATTTTTACCCGATTTAAAAGTGGAATACCTCTCTGAATTTGTTATTAAAATATCTATCTAGCTGCATTATTGGTTTATTTTCGAATTTTTGGTCAATATTTTGTAATTTTTTATGACCCCCGACCTGTCAAAATTTGCAAAAAATGGGTTTGCAGAAAAGTGACAAGATCCCAGCACTGCTTAGCCCAAACTTTTGAAATTTTTACCCGATTTAAAAGTGGAATACCTCTCTGAATTTGTTGTTAAAATATCTATCTAGCTGCATTATTGGTTTATTTTCGAATTTTTGGTCAATATTTTGTAATTTTTTTATGACCCCCGACCTGTCAAAATTTGCAAAAAAAATGGGTTTGCAGAAAAGTGACCAGATCCCAGCACTGCTTATCCCATAACTTTTGAAATTTTTACCCGATTTAAAAGTGGAATGCCTCTCTGAATTTGTTATTAAAATATCTATCTAGCTACATCATTGGTTTATTTTCGAATTTTTGGTCAATGTTTCGTCATTTTTTATGACCCCCGACCTGTCAAAATTTGCAAAAAATGGGTTTGCAGAAAAGTGACCAGATCCCAGCACTGCTTAGCCCAAACTTTTGAAATTTTTACCCGATTTAAAAGTGGAATACCTCTCTGAATTTGTTATTAAAATGTCTATCTAGCTGCATCATTGGTTTATTTTCGAATTTTTGGTCAATATTTTGTAGTTTTTTATGACCCCCGACTTGTTAAAATTTGCAAAAAATGGGTTTGCAGAAAAGTGACCAGATCCCAGCACTGCTTAGCCCATAACTTTTGAAATTTTTACCCGATTTAAAAGTGGAATACCTCTCTGAATTTGTTATTTGAATATCTATCTAGCTGCATTATTGGTTTATTTTCGAATTTTTGGTCAATATTTTGTAATTTTTTATGACCCCCAACCTGTCAAAATTTGCAAAAAATGGGTTTGCAGAAAAGTGACAAGATCCCAACACTGCTTAGCCCAAACTTTTGAAATTTTTACCCGATTTAAAAGTGGAATACCTCTCTGAATTTGTTATTAAAATGTCTATCTAGCTGCATCATTGGTTTATTTTCGAATTTTTGGTCAATATTTTGTAGTTTTTTATGACCCCCGACTTGTTAAAATTTGCAAAAAATGGGTTTGCAGAAAAGTGACCAGATCCCAGCACTGCTTAGCCCATAACTTTTGAAATTTTTACCCGATTTAAAAGTGGAATACCTCTCTGAATTTGTTGTTAAAATATCTATCTAGCTGCATTATTGGTTTATTTTCGAATTTTTGGTCAATTTTTTGTAGTTTTTTATGACCCCCGACCTGTTAAAGTTTGCAAAAAATGGGTTTGCAGAAAAGTGACCAGATCCCAGCACTGCTTATCCCAAACCTTTTGAAATTTTTACCCGGTTTAAAAGTGGAATACCTCTCTGAATTTGCTATTAAAATATCTATCTAGCTGCATTATTGGTTTATTTTCGAATTTTTGGTCAATATTTTGTAATTTTTTATGACCCCCGACCTGTCAAAATTTGCAAAAAATGGGTTTGCAGAAAAGTGACCAGAACCCAGCACTGCTTAGCCCATAACTTTTGAAATTTTTACCCGATTTAAAAGTGGAATACCTCTCTGAATTTGTTATTAAAATATCTATCTAGCTACATCATTGGTTTATTTTCGAATTTTTGGTCAATGTTTCGTCATTTTTTATGACCCCCGACCTGTTAAAATTTGCAAAAAATGGGTTTGCAGAAAAGTGACCAGATCCCAGCACTGCTTACCTGTCAAAATTTGCAAAAAATGGGTTTGCAGAAAAGTGACCAGATCCCAGCACTGCTTACCTGTCAAAATTTGCAAAAAATGGGTTTGCAGAAAAGTGACCAGATCCCAGCACTGCTTAGCCCAAACTTTTGAAATTTTTACCCGATTTAAAAGTGGAATACCTCTCTGAATTTGCTATTAAAATATCTATCTAGCTGCATTATTGGTTTATTTTCGAATTTTTGGTCAATATTTTGTAATTTTTTATGACCCCCGACCTGTCAAAATTTGCAAAAAAATGGGTTTGCAGAAAAGTGACCAGATCCCAGCACTGCTTATCCCATAACTTTTGAAATTTTTACCCGATTTAAAAGTGGAATACCTCTCTGAATTTGTTATTAAAATATCTATCTAGCTACATCATTGGTTTATTTTCGAATTTTTGGTCAATGTTTCGTCATTTTTTATGACCCCCGACCTGTCAAAATTTGCAAAAAATGGGTTTGCAGAAAAGTGACCAGATCCCAGCACTGCTTAGCCCAAACTTTTGAAATTTTTACCCGATTTAAAAGTGGAATACCTCTCTGAATTTGTTGTTAAAATATCTATCTAGCTGCATTATTGGTTTATTTTCGAATTTTTGGTCAATATTTTGTAATTTTTTATGACCCCCGACCTGTCAAAATTTGCAAAAAAATGGGTTTGCAGAAAAGTGACCAGATCCCAGCACTGCTTATCCCATAACTTTTGAAATTTTTACCCGATTTAAAAGTGGAATACCTCTCTGAATTTGTTATTAAAATATCTATCTAGCTACATCATTGGTTTATTTTCGAATTTTTGGTCAATGTTTCGTCATTTTTTATGACCCCCGACCTGTCAAAATTTGCAAAAAATGGGTTTGCAGAAAAGTGACCAGATCCCAGCACTGCTTATCCCAAACCTTTTGAAATTTTTACCCGATTTAAAAGTGGAATACCTCTCTGAATTTGCTATTAAAATATCTATCTAGCTGCATTATTGGTTTATTTTCGAATTTTTGGTCCATATTTTTTAATTTTTTATGACCCCCGACCTGTCAAAATTTGCAAAAAATGGGTTTGCAGAAAAGTGACCAGATCCCAGCACTGCTTAGCCCTTAACTTTTGAAATTTTTACCCGATTTAAAAGTGGAATACCTCTCTGAATTTGTTGTTAAAATATCTATCTAGCTGCATTATTGGTTTATTTTCGAATTTTTGGTCAATATTTTGTAATTTTTTATGACCCCCGACCTGTCAAAATTTGCAAAAAATGGGTTTCCAGAAAAGTGACAAGATCCCAGCACTGCTTATCCCAAACCTTTTGAAATTTTTACCCGATTTAAAAGTGGAATACCTCTCTGAATTTGCTATTAAAATATCTATCTAGCTGCATTATTGGTTTATTTTCGAATTTTTGGTCAATATTTTGTAATTTTTTATGACCCCCGACCTGTCAAAATTTGCAAAAAATGGGTTTGCAGAAAAGTGACCAGATCCCAGCACTGCTTAGCCCATAACTTTTGAAATTTTTACCCGATTTAAAAGTGGAATACCTCTCTGAAATTGTTGTTAAAATATCTATCTAGCTGCATTATTGGTTTATTTTCGAATTTTTGGTCAATATTTTGTAATTTTTTTATGACCCCCGACCTGTCAAAATTTGCAAAAAAAATGGGTTTGCAGAAAAGTGACCAGATCCCAGCACTGCTTATCCCATAACTTTTGAAATTTTTACCCGATTTAAAAGTGGAATGCCTCTCTGAATTTGTTATTAAAATATCTATCTAGCTACATCATTGGTTTATTTTCGAATTTTTGGTCAATGTTTTGTCATTTTTTATGACCCCCGACCTGTCAAAATTTGCAAAAAATGGGTTTGCAGAAAAGTGACCAGATCCCAGCACTGCTTAGCCCATAACTTTTGAAATTTTTACCCGATTTAAAAGTGGAATACCTCTCTGAATTTGTTATTAAAATATCTATCTAGCTGCATCATTGGTTTATTTTCGAATTTTTGGTCAATATTTTGTAGTTTTTTATGACCCCCGACTTGTTAAAATTTGCAAAAAATGGGTTTGCAGAAAAGTGACCAGATCCCAGCACTGCTTAGCCCATAACTTTTGAAATTTTTACCCGATTTAAAAGTGGAATACCTCTCTGAATTTGTTATTTGAATATCTATCTAGCTGCATTATTGGTTTATTTTCGAATTTTTGGTCAATATTTTGTAATTTTTTATGACCCCCAACCTGTCAAAATTTGCAAAAAATGGGTTTGCAGAAAAGTGACAAGATCCCAACACTGCTTAGCCCAAACTTTTGAAATTTTTACCCGATTTAAAAGTGGAATACCTCTCTGAATTTGTTATTAAAATGTCTATCTAGCTGCATCATTGGTTTATTTTCGAATTTTTGGTCAATATTTTGTAGTTTTTTATGACCCCCGACTTGTTAAAATTTGCAAAAAATGGGTTTGCAGAAAAGTGACCAGATCCCAGCACTGCTTAGCCCATAACTTTTGAAATTTTTACCCGATTTAAAAGTGGAATACCTCTCTGAATTTGTTGTTAAAATATCTATCTAGCTGCATTATTGGTTTATTTTCGAATTTTTGGTCCATATTTTTTGTAGTTTTTTATGACCCCCGACCTGTTAAAGTTTGCAAAAAATGGGTTTGCAGAAAAGTGACCAGATCCCAGCACTGCTTATCCCAAACCTTTTGAAATTTTTACCCGGTTTAAAAGTGGAATACCTCTCTGAATTTGCTATTAAAATATCTATCTAGCTGCATTATTGGTTTATTTTCGAATTTTTGGTCAATATTTTGTAATTTTTTATGACCCCCGACCTGTCAAAATTTGCAAAAAATGGGTTTGCAGAAAAGTGACCAGAACCCAGCACTGCTTAGCCCATAACTTTTGAAATTTTTACCCGATTTAAAAGTGGAATACCTCTCTGAATTTGTTATTAAAATATCTATCTAGCTACATCATTGGTTTATTTTCGAATTTTTGGTCAATGTTTCGTCATTTTTTATGACCCCCGACCTGTCAAAATTTGCAAAAAAAGGGGTTTAGAGAAAAGTGACCAACCCCCACTCTTTTTCCTGTCAAAATTTGCAAAAAATGGGTTTGCAGAAAAGTGACCAGATCCCAGCACTGCTTAGCCCAAACTTTTGAAATTTTTACCCGATTTAAAAGTGGAATACCTCTCTGAATTTGCTATTAAAATATCTATCTAGCTGCATTATTGGTTTATTTTCGAATTTTTGGTCAATATTTTGTAATTTTTTATGACCCCCGACCTGTCAAAATTTGCAAAAAAATGGGTTTGCAGAAAAGTGACCAGATCCCAGCACTGCTTATCCCATAACTTTTGAAATTTTTACCCGATTTAAAAGTGGAATACCTCTCTGAATTTGTTATTAAAATATCTATCTAGCTACATCATTGGTTTATTTTCGAATTTTTGGTCAATGTTTCGTCATTTTTTATGACCCCCGACCTGTCAAAATTTGCAAAAAATGGGTTTGCAGAAAAGTGACCAGATCCCAGCACTGCTTAGCCCAAACTTTTGAAATTTTTACCCGATTTAAAAGTGGAATACCTCTCTGAATTTGTTGTTAAAATATCTATCTAGCTGCATTATTGGTTTATTTTCGAATTTTTGGTCAATATTTTGTAATTTTTTATGACCCCGACCTGTCAAAATTTGCAAAAAATGGGTTTGCAGAAAAGTGACCAGATCCCAGCACTGCTTATCCCATAACTTTTGAAATTTTTACCCGATTTAAAAGTGGAATACCTCTCTGAATTTGTTATTAAAATATCTATCTAGCTACATCATTGGTTTATTTTCGAATTTTTGGTCAATGTTTCGTCATTTTTTATGACCCCCCGACCTGTCAAAATTTGCAAAAAATGGGTTTGCAGAAAAGTGACCAGATCCCAGCACTGCTTATCCCAAACCTTTTGAAATTTTTACCCGATTTAAAAGTGGAATACCTCTCTGAATTTGCTATTAAAATATCTATCTAGCTGCATTATTGGTTTATTTTCGAATTTTTGGTCCATATTTTTTAATTTTTTATGACCCCCGACCTGTCAAAATTTGCAAAAAATGGGTTTGCAGAAAAGTGACCAGATCCCAGCACTGCTTAGCCCTTAACTTTTGAAATTTTTACCCGATTTAAAAGTGGAATACCTCTCTGAATTTGTTGTTAAAATATCTATCTAGCTGCATTATTGGTTTATTTTCGAATTTTTGGTCAATATTTTGTAATTTTTTATGACCCCCGACCTGTCAAAATTTGCAAAAAATGGGTTTCCAGAAAAGTGACAAGATCCCAGCACTGCTTATCCCAAACCTTTTGAAATTTTTACCCGATTTAAAAGTGGAATACCTCTCTGAATTTGCTATTAAAATATCTATCTAGCTGCATTATTGGTTTATTTTCGAATTTTTGGTAAATATTTTGTAATTTTTTATGACCCCCGACCTGTCAAAATTTGCAAAAAATGGGTTTGCAGAAAAGTGACCAGATCCCAGCACTGCTTAGCCCATAACTTTTGAAATTTTTACCCGATTTAAAAGTGGAATACCTCTCTGAAATTGTTGTTAAAATATCTATCTAGCTGCATTATTGGTTTATTTTCGAATTTTTGGTCAATATTTTGTAGTTTTTTATGACCCCCGACTTGTTAAAATTTGCAAAAAATGGGTTTGCAGAAAAGTGACCAGATCCCAGCACTGCTTAGCCCAAACTTTTGAAATTTTTACCCGATTTAAAAGTGGAATACCTCTCTGAATTTGTTGTTAAAATATCTATCTAGCTGCATTATTGGTTTATTTTCGAATTTTTGGTCAATATTTTGTAGTTTTTTATGACCCCCGACCTGTCAAAATTTGCAAAAAAATGGGTTTGCAGAAAAGTGACCAGATCCCAGCACTGCTTATCCCATAACTTTTGAAATTTTTACCCGATTTAAAAGTGGAATACCTCTCTGAATTTGTTATTAAAATATCTATCTAGCTACATCATTGGTTTATTTTCGAATTTTTGGTCAATATTTTGTAGTTTTTTATGACCCCCGCCCTGTTAAAATTTGCAAAAAAAATGGGTTTGCAGAAAAGTGCTTATCCCATAACTTTTGAAATTTTTACCCGATTTAAAAGTGGAATACCTCTCTGAATTTGCTATTAAAATATCTATCTAGCTGCATTATTGGTTTATTTTCGAATTTTTGGTAAATATTTTGTAATTTTTTATGACCCCCGACCTGTCAAAATTTGCAAAAAATGGGTTTGCAGAAAAGTGACCAGATCCCAGCACTGCTTATCCCAAACCTTTTGAAATTTTTACCCGATTTAAAAGTGGAATACCTCTCTGAATTTGCTATTAAAATATCTATCTAGCTGCATTATTGGTTTATTTTCGAATTTTTGGTCAATATTTTGTAATTTTTTATGACCCCCGACCTGTCAAAATTTGCAAAAAATGGGTTTGCAGAAAAGTGACCAGATCCCAGCACTGCTTATCCCATAACTTTTGAAATTTTTACCCGATTTAAAAGTGGAATACCTCTCTGAATTTGTTATTAAAATATCTATCTAGCTACATCATTGGTTTATTTTCGAATTTTTGGTCAATGTTTCGTCATTTTTTATGACCCCCGACCTGTCAAAATTTGCAAAAAATGGGTTTGCAGAAAAGTGACCAGATCCCAGCACTGCTTATCCCAAACCTTTTGAAATTTTTACCCGATTTCAAAGTGGAATACCTCTCTGAATTTGCTATTAAAATATCTATCTAGCTGCATTATTGGTTTATTTTCGAATTTTCGGTCCATATTTTTTAATTTTTTATGACCCCCGACCTGTCAAAATTTGCAAAAAATGGGTTTGCAGAAAAGTGACCAGATCCCAGCACTGCTTAGCCCTTAACTTTGAAATTTTTACCCGATTTAAAAGTGGAATACCTCTCTGAATTTGTTGTTAAAATATCTATCTAGCTGCATTATTGGTTTATTTTCGAATTTTTGGTCAATATTTTGTAATTTTTTATGACCCCCGACCTGTCAAAATTTGCAAAAAATGGGTTTGCAGAAAAGTGACAAGATCCCAGCACTGCTTAGCCCAAACTTTTGAAATTTTTACCCGATTTAAAAGTGGAATACCTCTCTGAATTTGTTGTTAAAATATCTATCTAGCTGCATTATTGGTTTATTTTCGAATTTTTGGTCAATATTTTGTAAATTTTTATGACCCCCTGTCAAAATTTGCAAAAAATGGGTTTGCAGAAAAGTGACCAGATCCCAGCACTGCTTAGCCCAAACTTTTGAAATTTTTACCCGATTTAAAAAGTGGAATACCTCTCTGAATTTGTTATTAAAATATCTATCTAGCTACATCATTGGTTTATTTTCGAATTTTTGGTCAATGTTTCGTCATTTTTTTATGACCCCCGACCTGTCAAAATTTGCAAAAATGGGTTTGCAGAAAAGT
>NW_025064414.1:0-3752 GCF_018152265.1 Drosophila ficusphila
AATTTGTTATTAGAATATCTATCTAGCTGCATTAATGGTTTATTTTCGAATTTTTGGTCCATATTTTGTAGTTTTTTATGACTCCCGACCTGTCAAAATTTGCAAAAAATGGGTTTGCAGAAAAGTGACCAGATCCCAGCACTGCTTAGCCCATACCTTTTGAAATTTTTACCTGATTTAAAAGTGGAATACCTCTCTGAATTTGTTGTTAAAATATCTATCTAGCTGCATTATTGGTTTATTTTCGAATTTTTGGTCAATATTTTGTAATTTTTTATGACTTTCGACCTGTCAAAATTTGCAAAAAATGGGTTTGCAGAAAAGTGACCAGATCCCAGCACTGCTTAGCCCATAACTTTTGAAATTTTTACCCGATTTAAAAGTGGAATACCTCTCTGAATTTGTTGTTAAAATATCTATCTAGCTGCATTATTGGTTTATTTTCGAATTTTTGGTCAATATTTTGTAATTTTTTATGACCCTGACCTGTCAAAATTTGCAAAAATGGGTTTGCAGAAAAGTGACCAGATCCCAGCACTGCTTAGCCCAAACTTTTGAAATTTTTACCCGATTTAAAAGTGGAATACCTCTCTGAATTTGTTGTTAAAATATCTATCTAGCTGCATTATTGGTTTATTTTCGAATTTTTGGTCAATATTTTGTAGTTTTTTATGACTCCCTGACCTGTCAAAATTTGCAAAAAATGGGTTTGCAGAAAAGTGACCAGATCCCAGCACTGCTTAGCCCATAACTTTTGAAATTTTTACCCGATTTAAAAGTGGAATACCTCTCTGAATTTGTTATTAAAATATCTATCTAGCTGCATTATTGGTTTATTTTCGAATTTTTGGTCAATATTTTGTAATTTTTTATGACCTCTGACCTGTCAAAATTTGCAAAAATGGGTTTGCAGAAAAGTGACCAGATCCCAGCACTGCTTAGCCCATAACTTTTGAAATTTTTACCCGATTTAAAAGTGGAATACCTCTCTGAATTTGTTATTAAAATATCTATCTAGCTGCATTATTGGTTTATTTTCGAATTTTTGGTCAATATTTTGTAATTTTTTATGACCCCCGACCTGTCAAAATTTGCAAAAATGGGTTTGCAGAAAAGTGACCAGATCCCAGCACTGCTTAGCCCATAACTTTTGAAATTTTTACCCGATTTAAAAGTGGAATACCTCTCTGAATTTGTTATTAAAATATCTATCTAGCTGCATTATTGGTTTATTTTCGAATTTTTGGTCAATATTTTGTAATTTTTTATGACCCCCGACCTGTCAAAATTTGCAAAAATGGGTTTGCAGAAAAGTGACCAGATCCCAGCACTGCTTAGCCCATAACTTTTGAAATTTTTACCCGATTTAAAAGTGGAATACCTCTCTGAATTTGTTATTAAAATATCTATCTAGCTGCATTATTGGTTTATTTTCGAATTTTTGGTCAATATTTTGTAATTTTTTATGACCCTCGACCTGTCAAAATTTGCAAAAAATGGGTTTGCAGAAAAGTGACCAGATCCCAGCACTGCTTAGCCCATAACTTTTGAAATTTTTACCCGATTTAAAAGTGGAATACCTCTCTGAATTTGTTATTAAAATATCTATCTAGCTGCATTATTGGTTTATTTTCGAATTTTTGGTCAATATTTTGTAATTTTTTATGACCTTCGACCTGTCAAAATTTGCAAAAAATGGGTTTGCAGAAAAGTGACCAGATCCCAGCACTGCTTAGCCCATAACTTTTGAAATTTTTACCCGATTTAAAAGTGGAATACCTCTCTGAATTTGTTATTAAAATATCTATCTAGCTGCATTATTGGTTTATTTTCGAATTTTTGGTCAATATTTTGTAATTTTTTATGACCCCCGACCTGTCAAAATTTGCAAAAAATGGGTTTGCAGAAAAGTGACCAGATCCCAGCACTGCTTAGCCCATAACTTTTGAAATTTTTACCCGATTTAAAAGTGGAATACCTCTCTGAATTTGTTATTAAAATATCTATCTAGCTGCATTATTGGTTTATTTTCGAATTTTTGGTCAATATTTTGTAATTTTTTATGACCCTCGACCTGTCAAAATTTGCAAAAAATGGGTTTGCAGAAAAGTGACCAGATCCCAGCACTGCTTAGCCCAAACTTTTGAAATTTTTACCCGATTTAAAAGTGGAATACCTCTCTGAATTTGTTATTAAAATATCTATCTAGCTGCATTATTGGTTTATTTTCGAATTTTTGGTCAATATTTTGTAATTTTTTATGACCTTCGACCTGTCAAAATTTGTCAAAAAATGGGTTTGCAGAAAAGTGACCAGATCCCAGCACTGCTTAGCCCATAACTTTTGAAATTTTTACCCGATTTAAAAGTGGAATACCTCTCTGAATTTGTTGTTAAAATATCTATCTAGCTGCATTATTGGTTTATTTTCGAATTTTTGGTCAATATTTTGTAATTTTTTATGACTCCTCGACCTGTCAAAATTTGCAAAAAATGGGTTTGCAGAAAAGTGACCAGATCCCAGCACTGCTTAGCCCATAACTTTTGAAATTTTTACCCGATTTAAAAGTGGAATACCTCTCTGAATTTGTTATTAAAATATCTATCTAGCTGCATTATTGGTTTATTTTCGAATTTTTGGTCAATATTTTGTAATTTTTTATGACTCTCGACCTGTCAAAATTTGCAAAAAATGGGTTTGCAGAAAAGTGACCAGATCCCAGCACTGCTTAGCCCAAACTTTTGAAATTTTTACCTGATTTAAAAGTGAATACCTCTCTGAATTTGTTATTAAAATATCTATCTAGCTGCATTATTGGTTTATTTTCGAATTTTTGGTCAATATTTTGTAATTTTTTATGTTTTTATGACCCTCGACCTGTCAAAATTTGCAAAAAATGGGTTTGCAGAAAAGTGACCAGATCCCAGCACTGCTTAGCCCATAACTTTTGAAATTTTTACCTCGATTTAAAAGTGGAATACCTCTCTGAATTTGTTATTAAAATATCTATCTAGCTGCATTATTGGTTTATTTTCGAATTTTTGGTCAATATTTTGTAATTTTTTATGACCCTCGACCTGTCAAAATTTGCAAAAAATGGGTTTGCAGAAAAGTGACCAGATCCCAGCACTGCTTAGCCCATAACTTTTGAAATTTTTACCCGATTTTAAAAGTGGAATACCTCTCTGAATTTGTTATTAAAATATCTATCTAGCTGCATTATTGGTTTATTTTCGAATTTTTGGTCAATATTTTGTAATTTTTTATGACCCTCGACCTGTCAAAATTTGCAAAAAATGGGTTTGCAGAAAAGTGACCAGATCCCAGCACTGCTTAGCCCAAACTTTTGAAATTTTTACCCGATTTAAAAGTGGAATACCTCTCTGAATTTGTTGTTAGAATATCTATCTAGCTGCATTATTGGTTTATTTTCGAATTTTTGGTCAATATTTTGTAGTTTTTTATGACCTCGACCTGTCAAAATTTGCAAAAAATGGGTTTGCAGAAAAGTGACCAGATCCCAGCACTGCTTATCCCAAACCTTTGAAATTTTTACCCGATTTAAAAGTGGAATACCTCTCTGAATTTGTTATTAAAATATCTATCTAGCTGCATTATTGGTTTATTTTCGAATTTTTGGTCAATATTTTGTAATTTTTTATGACCCTCGACCTGTCAAAATTTGCAAAAATGGGTTTGCAGAAAAGTGACCAGATCCCAGCACTGCTTAGCCCATAACTTTTGAAATTTTA
>NW_025064415.1:0-568 GCF_018152265.1 Drosophila ficusphila
TTGAAGCCACTGCACCTAACAATGCACTAACAGAAACCGATTTTCTATTTTGAGTGACCCAAAGGAAGATGAAACCGCTCCAAAACCTCAGACCAAGCAACTAAAGATACCACCAATCTTTGTACGTGAGCAAATTGTTCTGAATTGGTCCTAAAATAACTGATCAAATAGGAGCAAACAATTTCTACGTTAAATCCTTAAAAAGGGAAACATTAATGAAACAAAAATACAAGTGAACAACGAACATGACTATCGATCTGTTGCCAGAGCACACTTGACAACGGAAAAATTAACAACAATTACTACACCTACCAGCCAAAGTTGCAAAGGACTACAGTAGTTATAAGGCATTGACATGATCCCTACTTATGAGATAATAGCTGGACTTAAAGAAAAGGGCTTTAATGTCAAACGGGCTTTATGAACATATTAAATAAAAATAAAGTTCCACAGCCAATGTTCAAGGTAGAGTTGGAGCCGGAAATTTTGAAACTCAAAAAATAATAGAAGTCCACAATTTACAAGAAGCTTCAATATCTGCTGCACCGTAGGATCACCGTGGATGAGC
>NW_025064416.1:0-41864 GCF_018152265.1 Drosophila ficusphila
AACTTTTGAAATTTTTACCCGATTTAAAAGTGGAATACCTCTCTGAATTTGTTATTAAAATATCTATCTAGCTGCATTATTGGTTTATTTTCGAATTTTTGGTCAATATTTTGTAATTTTTTATGACCCCCGACCTGTCAAAATTTGCAAAAAATGGGTTTGCAGAAAAGTGACCAGATCCCAGCACTGCTTAGCCCATAACTTTTGAAATTTTTACCCGATTTAAAAGTGGAATACCTCTCTGAATTTGTTATTAAAATATCTATCTAGCTGCATCATTGGTTTATTTTCGAATTTTTGGTCAATATTTTGTAGTTTTTTATGACCCCCGACCTGTCAAAATTTGCAAAAAATGGGTTTGCAGAAAAGTGACCAGATCCCAGCACTGCTTAGCCCATAACTTTTGAAATTTTTACCCGATTTAAAAGTGGAATACCTCTCTGAATTTGTTATTAGAATATCTATCTAGCTGCATTATTGGTTTATTTTCGAATTTTTTGGTCAATATTTTGTAGTTTTTTATGACCCCCGACCTGTCAAAATTTGCAAAAAATGGGTTTGCAGAAAAGTGACCAGATCCCAGCACTGCTTAGCCCATAACTTTTGAAATTTTTACCCGATTTAAAAGTGGAATACCTCTCTGAATTTGTTATTAAAATATCTATCTAGCTGCATTATTGGTTTATTTTCGAATTTTTGGTCAATATTTTGTAATTTTTTATGACCCCCGACCTGTCAAAATTTGCAAAAAATGGGTTTGCAGAAAAGTGACCAGATCCCAGCACTGCTTAGCCCATAACTTTTGAAATTTTTACCCGATTTAAAAGTGGAATACCTCTCTGAATTTGTTATTAAAATATCTATCTAGCTGCATCATTGGTTTATTTTCGAATTTTTGGTCAATATTTTGTAATTTTTTATGACCCCCGACCTGTCAAAATTTGCAAAAAATGGGTTTGCAGAAAAGTGACCAGATCCCAGCACTGCTTAGCCCATAACTTTTGAAATTTTTACCCGACTTAAAAGTGGAATACCTCTCTGAATTTGTTATTAAAATATCTATCTAGCTGCATTATTGGTTTATTTTCGAATTTTTGGTCAATATTTTGTAATTTTTTATGACCCCTGACCTGTCAAAATTTGCAAAAATGGGTTTGCAGAAAGGTGACCAGAACCCAGCACTGCTTAGCCCATAACTTTTGAAATTTTTACCCGATTTAAAAGTGGAATACCTCTCTGAATTTGTTATTAAAATATCTATCTAGCTGCATCATTGGTTTATTTTCGAATTTTTGGTCAATATTTTGTAATTTTTTATGACCCCCGACCTGTCAAAATTTGCAAAAAAATGGGTTTGCAGAAAAGTGACCAGATCCCAGCACTGCTTAACCCATAACTTTTGAAATTTTTACCCGATTTAAAAGTGGAATACCTCTCTGAATTTGTTATTAGAATATCTATCTAGCTGCATTATTGGTTTATTTTCGAATTTTTGGTCAATATTTTGTAATTTTGTATGACCCCCGACCCGTCAAAAATTTGCAAAAAATGGGTTTGCAGAAAAGTGACCAGATCCCAGCACTGCTTAGCCCATAACTTTTGAAATTTTTACCCGATTTAAAAGTGGAATACCTCTCTGAATTTGTTATTAAAATATCTATCTAGCTGCATTATTGGTTTATTTTCGAATTTTTGGTCGATATTTTGTAATTTTTTATGACCCCCGACCTGTCAAAATTTGCAAAAAATGGGTTTGCAAAAAAGTGACCAGATCCCAGCACTGCTTAGCCCAAACTTTTGAAATTTTTACCCGATTTAAAAGTGGAATACCTCTCTGAATTTGTTGTTAAAATATCTATCTAGCTGCATCATTGGTTTATTTTCGAATTTTTGGTCAATATTTTGTAGTTTTTTATGACCCCCGACCTGTCAAAATTTGCAAAAAATGGGTTTGCAGAAAAGTGACCAGATCCCAGCACTGCTTAGCCCATAACTTTTGAAATTTTTACCCGATTTAAAAGTGGAATACCTCTCTGAATTTGTGATTAGAATATCTATCTAGCTGCATTATTGGTTTATTTTCGAATTTTTGGTCAATATTTTGTAATTTTTTATGACCCCCGACCTGTCAAAATTTGCAAAAAATGGGTTTGCAGAAAAGTGACCAGATCCCAGCACTGCTTAGCCCATAACTTTTGAAATTTTTACCCGATTTAAAAGTGGAATACCTCTCTGAATTTGTTATTTGAATATCTATCTAGCTGCATCATTGGTTTATTTTCGAATTTTTGGTCGATATTTTGTAATTTTTTATGACCCCCGACCTGTCAAAATTTGCAAAAAATGGGTTTGCAGAAAAGTGACCAGATCCCAGCACTGCTTAGCCCATAACTTTTGAAATTTTTACCCGATTTAAAAGTGGAATACCTCTCTGAATTTGTTATTAGAATATCTATCTAGCTGCATTATTGGTTTATTTTCGAATTTTTGGTCAATATTTTGTAATTTTTTATGACCCCCGACCTGTCAAAATTTGCAAAAAATGGGTTTGCAGAAAAGTGACCAGATCCCAGCACTGTTTAGCCCAAACTTTTGAAATTTTTACCCGATTTAAAAGTGGAATACCTCTCTGAATTTGTTATTAAAATATCTATCTAGCTGCATTATTGGTTTATTTTCGAATTTTTGGTCAATATTTTGTAATTTTTTATGACCCCCGACCTGTCAAAATTTGCAAAAAATGGGTTTGCAGAAAAGTAACCGGATCCCAGCACTGCTTAACCCATAACTTTTGAAATTTTTACCCGATTTAAAAGTGGAATACCTCTCTGAATTTGTTATTAGAATATCTATCTAGCTGCATTATTGGTTTATTTTCGAATTTTTGGTCAATATTTTGTAATTTTTTATGACCCCCGACCTGTCAAAATTTGCAAAAAATGGGTTTGCAGAAAAGTGACCAGATCCCAGCACTGCTTAGCCCATAACTTTTGAAATTTTTACCCGATTTAAAAGTGGAATACCTCTCTGAATTTGTTATTAAAATATCTATCTAGCTGCATTATTGGTTTATTTTCGAATTTTTGGTCAATATTTTGTAATTTTTTATGACCCCCGACCTGTCAAAATTTGCAAAAAATGGGTTTGCAAAAAAGTGACCAGATCCCAGCACTGCTTAGCCCAAACTTTTGAAATTTTTACCCGTTTTAAAAGTGGAATACCTCTCTGAATTTGTTATTAAAATATCTATCTAGCTGCATTATTGGTTTATTTTCGAATTTTTGGTCAATATTTTGTAATTTTTTATGACCCCCGACCTGTCAAAATTTGCAAAAAATGGGTTTGCAGAAAAGTGACCAGATCCCAGCACTGCTTAGCCCATAACTTTTGAAATTTTTACCCGATTTAAAAGTGGAATACCTCTCTGAATTTGTTATTAAAATATCTATCTAGCTGCATTATTGGTTTATTTTCGAATTTTTGGTCAATATTTTGTAATTTTTTATGACCCCCGACCTGTCAAAATTTGCAAAAAATGGGTTTGCAGAAAAGTGACCAGATCCCAGCACTGCTTAGCCCAAACTTTTGAAATTTTTTACCCGATTTAAAAGTGGAATACCTCTCTGAATTTGTTATTAAAATATCTATCTAGCTGCATTATTGGTTTATTTTCGAATTTTTGGTCAATATTTTGTAATTTTTTATGACCCCCGACCTGTCAAAATTTGCAAAAAATGGGTTTGCAGAAAAGTGACCAGATCCCAGCACTGCTTAGCCCATAACTTTTGAAATTTTTACCCGATTTAAAAGTGGAATACCTCTCTGAATTTGTTATTAAAATATCTATCTAGCTGCATTATTGGTTTATTTTCGAATTTTTGGTCAATATTTTGTAGTTTTTTATGACCCCCGACCTGTCAAAATTTGCAAAAAATGGGTTTGCAGAAAAGTGACCAGATCCCAGCACTGCTTAGCCCAAACTTTTGAAATTTTTACCCGATTTAAAAGTGGAATACCTCTCTGAATTTGTTGTTAAAATATCTATCTAGCTGCATTATTGGTTTATTTTCGAATTTTTGGTCAATATTTTGTAATTTTTTATGACCCCCGACCTGTCAAAATTTGCAAAAAATGGGTTTGCAGAAAAGTGACCAGATCCCAGCACTGCTTAGCCCATAACTTTTGAAATTTTTACCCGATTTAAAAGTGGAATACCTCTCTGAATTTGTTATTAAAATATCTATCTAGCTGCATTATTGGTTTATTTTCGAATTTTTGGTCAATATTTTGTAATTTTTTATGACCCCCGACCTGTCAAAATTTGCAAAAAATGGGTTTGCAGAAAAGTGACCAGATCCCAGCACTGCTTAGCCCATAACTTTTGAAATTTTTACCCGATTTAAAAGTGGAATACCTCTCTGAATTTGTTATTAAAATATCTATCTAGCTGCATTATTGGTTTATTTTCGAATTTTTGGTCAATATTTTGTAATTTTTTATGACCCCCGACCTGTCAAAATTTGCAAAAAATGGGTTTGCAGAAAAGTGACCAGATCCCAGCACTGCTTAGCCCATAACTTTTGAAATTTTTACCCGATTTAAAAGTGGAATACCTCTCTGAATTTGTTATTAAAATATCTATCTAGCTGCATTATTGGTTTATTTTCGAATTTTTGGTCAATATTTTGTAATTTTTTATGACCCCCGACCTGTCAAAATTTGCAAAAAATGGGTTTGCAGAAAAGTGACCAGATCCCAGCACTGCTTAGCCCATAACTTTTGAAATTTTTACCCGATTTAAAAGTGGAATACCTCTCTGAATTTGTTATTAAAATATCTATCTAGCTGCATTATTGGTTTATTTTCGAATTTTTGGTCAATATTTTGTAATTTTTTATGACCCCCGACCTGTCAAAATTTGCAAAAAATGGGTTTGCAGAAAAGTGACCAGATCCCAGCACTGCTTAGCCCAAACTTTTGAAATTTTTACCCGATTTAAAAGTGGAATACCTCTCTGAATTTGTTATTAAAATATCTATCTAGCTGCATTATTGGTTTATTTTCGAATTTTTGGTCAATATTTTGTAATTTTTTATGACCCCCGACCTGTCAAAATTTGCAAAAAATGGGTTTGCAGAAAAGTGACCAGATCCCAGCACTGCTTAGCCCATAACTTTTGAAATTTTTACCCGATTTAAAAGTGGAATACCTCTCTGAATTTGTTATTAAAATATCTATCTAGCTGCATTATTGGTTTATTTTCGAATTTTTGGTCAATATTTTGTAATTTTTTATGACCCCCGACCTGTCAAAATTTGCAAAAAATGGGTTTGCAGAAAAGTGACCAGATCCCAGCACTGCTTAGCCCATAACTTTTGAAATTTTTACCCGATTTAAAAGTGGAATACCTCTCTGAATTTGTTATTAAAATATCTATCTAGCTGCATTATTGGTTTATTTTCGAATTTTTGGTCAATATTTTGTAATTTTTTATGACCCCCGACCTGTCAAAATTTGCAAAAAATGGGTTTGCAGAAAAGTGACCAGATCCCAGCACTGCTTAGCCCATAACTTTTGAAATTTTTACCCGATTTAAAAGTGGAATACCTCTCTGAATTTGTTATTAAAATATCTATCTAGCTGCATTATTGGTTTATTTTCGAATTTTTGGTCAATATTTTGTAATTTTTTATGACCCCCGACCTGTCAAAATTTGCAAAAAATGGGTTTGCAGAAAAGTGACCAGATCCCAGCACTGCTTAGCCCATAACTTTTGAAATTTTTACCCGATTTAAAAGTGGAATACCTCTCTGAATTTGTTATTAAAATATCTATCTAGCTGCATTATTGGTTTATTTTCGAATTTTTGGTCAATATTTTGTAATTTTTTATGACCCCCGACCTGTCAAAATTTGCAAAAAATGGGTTTTGCAGAAAAGTGACCAGATCCCAGCACTGCTTAGCCCATAACTTTTGAAATTTTTACCCGATTTAAAAGTGGAATACCTCTCTGAATTTGTTATTAAAATATCTATCTAGCTGCATTATTGGTTTATTTTCGAATTTTTGGTCAATATTTTGTAATTTTTTATGACCCCCGACCTGTCAAAATTTGCAAAAAATGGGTTTTGCAGAAAAGTGACCAGATCCCAGCACTGCTTAGCCCATAACTTTTTGAAATTTTTACCCGATTTAAAAGTGGAATACCTCTCTGAATTTGTTATTAAAATATCTATCTAGCTGCATTATTGGTTTATTTTCGAATTTTTGGTCAATATTTTGTAATTTTTTATGACCCCCGACCTGTCAAAATTTGCAAAAAATGGGTTTGCAGAAAAGTGACCAGATCCCAGCACTGCTTAGCCCAAACTTTTGAAATTTTTACCCGATTTAAAAGTGGAATACCTCTCTGAATTTGTTATTAAAATATCTATCTAGCTGCATTATTGGTTTATTTTCGAATTTTTGGTCAATATTTTGTAGTTTTTTATGACCCCCGACCTGTCAAAATTTGCAAAAAATGGGTTTGCAGAAAAGTGACCAGATCCCAGCACTGCTTAGCCCATAACTTTTGAAATTTTTACCCGATTTAAAAGTGGAATACCTCTCTGAATTTGTTATTAAAATATCTATCTAGCTGCATTATTGGTTTATTTTCGAATTTTTTGGTCAATATTTTGTAATTTTTTATGACCCCCGACCTGTCAAAATTTGCAAAAAATGGGTTTGCAGAAAAGTGACCAGATCCCAGCACTGCTTAGCCCATAACTTTTGAAATTTTTACCCGATTTAAAAGTGGAATACCTCTCTGAATTTGTTATTAAAATATCTATCTAGCTGCATTATTGGTTTATTTTCGAATTTTTGGTCAATATTTTGTAATTTTTTATGACCCCCGACCTGTCAAAATTTGCAAAAAATGGGTTTGCAGAAAAGTGACCAGATCCCAGCACTGCTTAGCCCATAACTTTTGAAATTTTTACCCGATTTAAAAGTGGAATACCTCTCTGAATTTGTTATTAAAATATCTATCTAGCTGCATTATTGGTTTATTTTCGAATTTTTGGTCAATATTTTGTATTTTTTTATGACCCCCGACCTGTCAAAATTTGCAAAAAATGGGTTTGCAGAAAAGTGACCAGATCCCAGCACTGCTTAGCCCAAACTTTTGAAATTTTTACCCGATTTAAAAGTGGAATACCTCTCTGAATTTGTTATTAAAATATCTATCTAGCTGCATTATTGGTTTATTTTCGAATTTTTGGTCAATATTTTGTAATTTTTTATGACCCCCGACCTGTCAAAATTTGCAAAAAATGGGTTTGCAGAAAAGTGACCAGATCCCAGCACTGCTTAGCCCATAACTTTTGAAATTTTTACCCGATTTAAAAGTGGAATACCTCTCTGAATTTGTTATTAAAATATCTATCTAGCTGCATTATTGGTTTATTTTCGAATTTTTGGTCAATATTTTGTAATTTTTTATGACCCCCGACCTGTCAAAATTTGCAAAAAATGGGTTTGCAGAAAAGTGACCAGATCCCAGCACTGCTTAGCCCAAACTTTTGAAATTTTTACCCGATTTAAAAGTGGAATACCTCTCTGAATTTGTTATTAAAATATCTATCTAGCTGCATTATTGGTTTATTTTCGAATTTTTGGTCAATATTTTGTAATTTTTTATGACCCCCGACCTGTCAAAATTTGCAAAAAATGGGTTTGCAGAAAAGTGACCAGATCCCAGCACTGCTTAGCCCATAACTTTTGAAATTTTTACCCGATTTAAAAGTGGAATACCTCTCTGAATTTGTTATTAAAATATCTATCTAGCTGCATTATTGGTTTATTTTCGAATTTTTGGTCAATATTTTGTAATTTTTTATGACCCCCGACCTGTCAAAATTTGCAAAAAATGGGTTTGCAGAAAAGTGACCAGATCCCAGCACTGCTTAGCCCAAACTTTTGAAATTTTTACCCGATTTAAAAGTGGAATACCTCTCTGAATTTGTTATTAAAATATCTATCTAGCTGCATTATTGGTTTATTTTCGAATTTTTGGTCAATATTTTGTAATTTTTTATGACCCCCGACCTGTCAAAATTTGCAAAAAATGGGTTTGCAGAAAAGTGACCAGATCCCAGCACTGCTTAGCCCATAACTTTTGAAATTTTTACCCGATTTAAAAGTGGAATACCTCTCTGAATTTGTTATTAAAATATCTATCTAGCTGCATTATTGGTTTATTTTCGAATTTTTGGTCAATATTTTGTAATTTTTTATGACCCCCGACCTGTCAAAATTTGCAAAAAATGGGTTTGCAGAAAAGTGACCAGATCCCAGCACTGCTTAGCCCATAACTTTTGAAATTTTTACCCGATTTAAAAGTGGAATACCTCTCTGAATTTGTTATTAAAATATCTATCTAGCTGCATTATTGGTTTATTTTCGAATTTTTGGTCAATATTTTGTAATTTTTTATGACCCCCGACCTGTCAAAATTTGCAAAAAATGGGTTTGCAGAAAAGTGACCAGATCCCAGCACTGCTTAGCCCATAACTTTTGAAATTTTTACCCGATTTAAAAGTGGAATACCTCTCTGAATTTGTTATTAAAATATCTATCTAGCTGCATTATTGGTTTATTTTCGAATTTTTGGTCAATATTTTGTATTTTTTTATGACCCCCGACCTGTCAAAATTTGCAAAAAATGGGTTTGCAGAAAAGTGACCAGATCCCAGCACTGCTTAGCCCATAACTTTTGAAATTTTTACCCGATTTAAAAGTGGAATACCTCTCTGAATTTGTTATTAAAATATCTATCTAGCTGCATTATTGGTTTATTTTCGAATTTTTGGTCAATATTTTGTAATTTTTTATGACCCCCGACCTGTCAAAATTTGCAAAAAATGGGTTTGCAGAAAAGTGACCAGATCCCAGCACTGCTTAGCCCATAACTTTTGAAATTTTTACCCGATTTAAAAGTGGAATACCTCTCTGAATTTGTTATTAAAATATCTATCTAGCTGCATTATTGGTTTATTTTCGAATTTTTGGTCAATATTTTGTAATTTTTTATGACCCCCGACCTGTCAAAATTTGCAAAAAATGGGTTTGCAGAAAAGTGACCAGATCCCAGCACTGCTTAGCCCATAACTTTTGAAATTTTTACCCGATTTAAAAGTGGAATACCTCTCTGAATTTGTTATTAAAATATCTATCTAGCTGCATTATTGGTTTATTTTCGAATTTTTGGTCAATATTTTGTAATTTTTTATGACCCCCGACCTGTCAAAATTTGCAAAAAATGGGTTTGCAGAAAAGTGACCAGATCCCAGCACTGCTTAGCCCATAACTTTTGAAATTTTTACCCGATTTAAAAGTGGAATACCTCTCTGAATTTGTTATTAAAATATCTATCTAGCTGCATTATTGGTTTATTTTCGAATTTTTGGTCAATATTTTGTAATTTTTTATGACCCCCGACCTGTCAAAATTTGCAAAAAATGGGTTTGCAGAAAAGTGACCAGATCCCAGCACTGCTTAGCCCATAACTTTTGAAATTTTTACCCGATTTAAAAGTGGAATACCTCTCTGAATTTGTTATTAAAATATCTATCTAGCTGCATTATTGGTTTATTTTCGAATTTTTGGTCAATATTTTGTAATTTTTTATGACCCCCGACCTGTCAAAATTTGCAAAAAATGGGTTTGCAGAAAAGTGACCAGATCCCAGCACTGCTTAGCCCATAACTTTTGAAATTTTTACCCGATTTAAAAGTGGAATACCTCTCTGAATTTGTTATTAAAATATCTATCTAGCTGCATTATTGGTTTATTTTCGAATTTTTGGTCAATATTTTGTAATTTTTTATGACCCCCGACCTGTCAAAATTTGCAAAAAATGGGTTTGCAGAAAAGTGACCAGATCCCAGCACTGCTTAGCCCATAACTTTTGAAATTTTTACCCGATTTAAAAGTGGAATACCTCTCTGAATTTGTTATTAAAATATCTATCTAGCTGCATTATTGGTTTATTTTCGAATTTTTGGTCAATATTTTGTAATTTTTTATGACCCCCGACCTGTCAAAATTTGCAAAAAATGGGTTTGCAGAAAAGTGACCAGATCCCAGCACTGCTTAGCCCATAACTTTTGAAATTTTTACCCGATTTAAAAGTGGAATACCTCTCTGAATTTGTTATTAAAATATCTATCTAGCTGCATTATTGGTTTATTTTCGAATTTTTGGTCAATATTTTGTAATTTTTTATGACCCCCGACCTGTCAAAATTTGCAAAAAATGGGTTTGCAGAAAAGTGACCAGATCCCAGCACTGCTTAGCCCATAACTTTTGAAATTTTTACCCGATTTAAAAGTGGAATACCTCTCTGAATTTGTTATTAAAATATCTATCTAGCTGCATTATTGGTTTATTTTCGAATTTTTGGTCAATATTTTGTAATTTTTTATGACCCCCGACCTGTCAAAATTTGCAAAAAATGGGTTTGCAGAAAAGTGACCAGATCCCAGCACTGCTTAGCCCATAACTTTTGAAATTTTTACCCGATTTAAAAGTGGAATACCTCTCTGAATTTGTTATTAAAATATCTATCTAGCTGCATTATTGGTTTATTTTCGAATTTTTGGTCAATATTTTGTAATTTTTTATGACCCCCGACCTGTCAAAATTTGCAAAAAATGGGTTTGCAGAAAAGTGACCAGATCCCAGCACTGCTTAGCCCAT
Organism: Drosophila ficusphila; assembly: GCF_018152265.1. Lineage (NCBI taxonomy): Eukaryota > Metazoa > Arthropoda > Insecta > Diptera > Drosophilidae > Drosophila > Drosophila ficusphila. The sequence goes on from NW_025064416.1 coordinate 10,744, forward strand.
AACTTTTGAAATTTTTACCCGATTTAAAAGTGGAATACCTCTCTGAATTTGTTATTAAAATATCTATCTAGCTGCATTATTGGTTTATTTTCGAATTTTTGGTCAATATTTTGTAATTTTTTATGACCCCCGACCTGTCAAAATTTGCAAAAAATGGGTTTGCAGAAAAGTGACCAGATCCCAGCACTGCTTAGCCCATAACTTTTGAAATTTTTACCCGATTTAAAAGTGGAATACCTCTCTGAATTTGTTATTAAAATATCTATCTAGCTGCATTATTGGTTTATTTTCGGATTTTTGGTCAATATTTTGTAATTTTTTATGACCCCCGACCTGTCAAAATTTGCAAAAAATGGGTTTGCAGAAAAGTGACCAGATCCCAGCACTGCTTAGCCCATAACTTTTGAAATTTTTACCCGATTTAAAAGTGGAATACCTCTCTGAATTTGTTATTAAAATATCTATCTAGCTGCATTATTGGTTTATTTTCGAATTTTTGGTCAATATTTTGTAATTTTTTATGACCCCCGACCTGTCAAAATTTGCAAAAAATGGGTTTGCAGAAAAGTGACCAGATCCCAGCACTGCTTAGCCCATAACTTTTGAAATTTTTACCCGATTTAAAAGTGGAATACCTCTCTGAATTTGTTATTAAAATATCTATCTAGCTGCATTATTGGTTTATTTTCGAATTTTTGGTCAATATTTTGTAATTTTTTATGACCCCCGACCTGTCAAAATTTGCAAAAAATGGGTTTGCAGAAAAGTGACCAGATCCCAGCACTGCTTAGCCCATAACTTTTGAAATTTTTACCCGATTTAAAAGTGGAATACCTCTCTGAATTTGTTATTAAAATATCTATCTAGCTGCATTATTGGTTTATTTTCGAATTTTTGGTCAATATTTTGTAATTTTTTATGACCCCCGACCTGTCAAAATTTGCAAAAAATGGGTTTGCAGAAAAGTGACCAGATCCCAGCACTGCTTAGCCCAAACTTTTGAAATTTTTACCCGATTTAAAAGTGGAATACCTCTCTGAATTTGTTATTAAAATATCTATCTAGCTGCATTATTGGTTTATTTTCGAATTTTTGGTCAATATTTTGTATTTTTTATGACCCCCGACCTGTCAAAATTTGCAAAAAATGGGTTTGCAGAAAAGTGACCAGACCCAGCACTGCTTAGCCCAAACTTTTGAAATTTTTACCCGATTTAAAAGTGGAATACCTCTCTGAATTTGTTATTAAAATATCTATCTAGCTGCATTATTGGTTTATTTTCGAATTTTTGGTCAATATTTTGTAATTTTTTATGACCCCCGACCTGTCAAAATTTGCAAAAAATGGGTTTGCAGAAAAGTGACCAGATCCCAGCACTGCTTAGCCCAAACTTTTGAAATTTTTACCCGATTTAAAAGTGGAATACCTCTCTGAATTTGTTATTAAAATATCTATCTAGCTGCATTATTGGTTTATTTTCGAATTTTTGGTCAATATTTTGTAATTTTTTATGACCCCCGACCTGTCAAAATTTGCAAAAAATGGGTTTGCAGAAAAGTGACCAGATCCCAGCACTGCTTAGCCCATAACTTTTGAAATTTTTACCCGATTTAAAAGTGGAATACCTCTCTGAATTTGTTATTAAAATATCTATCTAGCTGCATTATTGGTTTATTTTCGAATTTTTGGTCAATATTTTGTAATTTTTTATGACCCCCGACCTGTCAAAATTTGCAAAAAATGGGTTTGCAGAAAAGTGACCAGATCCCAGCACTGCTTAGCCCATAACTTTTGAAATTTTTACCCGATTTAAAAGTGGAATACCTCTCTGAATTTGTTATTAAAATATCTATCTAGCTGCATTATTGGTTTATTTTCGAATTTTTGGTCAATATTTTGTAATTTTTTATGACCCCCGACCTGTCAAAATTTGCAAAAAATGGGTTTGCAGAAAAGTGACCAGATCCCAGCACTGCTTAGCCCAAACTTTTGAAATTTTTACCCGATTTAAAAGTGGAATACCTCTCTGAATTTGTTATTAAAATATCTATCTAGCTGCATTATTGGTTTATTTTCGAATTTTTGGTCAATATTTTGTAATTTTTTATGACCCCCGACCTGTCAAAATTTGCAAAAAATGGGTTTGCAGAAAAGTGACCAGATCCCAGCACTGCTTAGCCCATAACTTTTGAAATTTTTACCCGATTTAAAAGTGGAATACCTCTCTGAATTTGTTATTAAAATATCTATCTAGCTGCATTATTGGTTTATTTTCGAATTTTTGGTCAATATTTTGTAATTTTTTATGACCCCCGACCTGTCAAAATTTGCAAAAAATGGGTTTGCAGAAAAGTGACCAGATCCCAGCACTGCTTAGCCCATAACTTTTGAAATTTTTACCCGATTTAAAAGTGGAATACCTCTCTGAATTTGTTATTAAAATATCTATCTAGCTGCATTATTGGTTTTATTTTCGAATTTTTGGTCAATATTTTGTAATTTTTTATGACCCCCGACCTGTCAAAATTTGCAAAAAATGGGTTTGCAGAAAAGTGACCAGATCCCAGCACTGTAGCCCAAACTTTTGAAATTTTTACCCGATTTAAAAGTGGAATACCTCTCTGAATTTGTTATTAAAATATCTATCTAGCTGCATTATTGGTTTATTTTCGAATTTTTGGTCAATATTTTGTAATTTTTTATGACCCCCGACCTGTCAAAATTTGCAAAAAATGGGTTTGCAGAAAAGTGACCAGATCCCAGCACTGCTTAGCCCAAACTTTTGAAATTTTTACCCGATTTAAAAGTGGAATACCTCTCTGAATTTGTTATTAAAATATCTATCTAGCTGCATTATTGGTTTATTTTCAGATTTTTGGTCAATATTTTGTAATTTTTTATGACCCCCGACCTGTCAAAATTTGCAAAAAATGGGTTTGCAGAAAAGTGACCAGATCCCAGCACTGCTTAGCCCCATAACTTTTGAAATTTTTACCCGATTTAAAGTGGAATGCCTCTCTGAATTTGTTATTAAAATATCTATCTAGCTGCATCATTGGTTTATTTTCGAATTTTTGGTCAATGTTTCGTCATTTTTTATGACCCCCGACCTGTCAAAATTTGCAAAAAATGGGTTTGCAGAAAAGTGACCAGATCCCAGCACTGCTTAGCCCAAACTTTTGAAAATTTTACCCGATTTAAAAGTGGAATACCTCTCTGAATTTGTTATTAAAATATCTATCTAGCTGCATTATTGGTTTATTTTCGAATTTTTGGTCAATATTTTGTAGTTTTTTATGACCCCCGACCTGTCAAAATTTGCAAAAAATGGGTTTGCAGAAAAGTGACCAGATCCCAGCACTGCTTAGCCCAAACTTTTGAAATTTTTACCCGATTTAAAAGTGGAATACCTCTCTGAATTTGTTATTAAAATATCTATCTAGCTGCATTATTGGTTTATTTTCGAATTTTTGGTCAATATTTTGTAATTTTTTATGACCCCCGACCTGTCAAAATTTGCAAAAAATGGGTTTGCAGAAAAGTGACCAGATCCCAGCACTGCTTAGCCCAAACTTTTGAAATTTTTACCCGATTTAAAAGTGGAATACCTCTCTGAATTTGTTATTAAAATATCTATCTAGCTGCATTATTGGTTTATTTTCGAATTTTTGGTCAATATTTTGTAATTTTTTATGACCCCCGACCTGTCAAAATTTGCAAAAAATGGGTTTGCAGAAAAGTGACCAGATCCCAGCACTGCTTAGCCCATAACTTTTGAAATTTTTACCCGATTTAAAAGTGGAATACCTCTCTGAATTTGTTATTAAAATATCTATCTAGCTGCATTATTGGTTTATTTTCGAATTTTTGGTCAATATTTTGTAATTTTTTATGACCCCCGACCTGTCAAAATTTGCAAAAAATGGGTTTGCAGAAAAGTGACCAGATCCCAGCACTGCTTAGCCCAAACTTTTGAAATTTTTACCCGATTTAAAAGTGGAATACCTCTCTGAATTTGTTATTAAAATATCTATCTAGCTGCATTATTGGTTTATTTTCGAATTTTTGGTCAATATTTTGTAATTTTTTATGACCCCCGACCTGTCAAAATTTGCAAAAAATGGGTTTGCAGAAAAGTGACCAGATCCCAGCACTGCTTAGCCCAAACTTTTGAAATTTTTACCCGATTTAAAAGTGGAATACCTCTCTGAATTTGTTATTAAAATATCTATCTAGCTGCATTATTGGTTTATTTTCGAATTTTTGGTCAATATTTTGTAATTTTTATGACCCCCGACCTGTCAAAATTTGCATTTTAAAAATTTGAAAAATGGGTTTGCAGAAAGGTGACCAGAACCCAGCACTGCTTAGCCCAAACTTTTGAAATTTTTACCCGATTTAAAAGTGGAATACCTCTCTGAATTTGTTATTAAAATATCTATCTAGCTGCATTATTGGTTTATTTTCGAATTTTTGGTCAATATTTTGTAATTTTTTATGACCCCCGACCTGTCAAAATTTGCAAAAAATGGGTTTGCAGAAAAGTGACCAGATCCCAGCACTGCTTAGCCCATAACTTTTGAAATTTTTACCCGATTTAAAAGTGGAATACCTCTCTGAATTTGTTATTAAAATATCTATCTAGCTGCATTATTGGTTTATTTTCGAATTTTTGGTCAATATTTTGTAGTTTTTTATGACCCCCGACCTGTCAAAATTTGCAAAAAATGGGTTTGCAGAAAAGTGACCAGATCCCAGCACTGCTTAGCCCAAACTTTTGAAATTTTTACCCGATTTAAAAGTGGAATACCTCTCTGAATTTGTTGTTAAAATATCTATCTAGCTGCATTATTGGTTTATTTTCGAATTTTTGGTCAATATTTTGTAATTTTTTATGACCTCCGACCTGTCAAAATTTGCAAAAAATGGGTTTGCAGAAAAGTGACCAGATCCCAGCACTGCTTAGCCCATAACTTTTGAAATTTTTACCCGATTTAAAAGTGGAATACCTCTCTGAATTTGTTATTAAAATATCTATCTAGCTGCATTATTGGTTTATTTTTGAATTTTTGGTCAATATTTTGTAATTTTTTATGACCCCCGACCTGTCAAAATTTGCAAAAAATGGGTTTGCAGAAAAGTGACCAGATCCCAGCACTGCTTAGCCCATAACTTTTGAAATTTTTACCCGATTTAAAAGTGGAATACCTCTCTGAATTTGTTATTTGAATATCTATCTAGCTGCATTATTGGTTTATTTTCGAATTTTTGGTCAATATTTTGTAATTTTTTTATGACCCCCGACCTGTCAAAATTTGCAAAAAATGGGTTTGCAGAAAAGTGACCAGATCCCAGCACTGCTTAGCCCATAACTTTTGAAATTTTTACCCGATTTAAAAGTGGAATACCTCTCTGAATTTGTTATTAGAATATCTATCTAGCTGCATTATTGGTTTATTTTCGAAATTTTGGTCGTTAATTTGTAATTTTTTATGACCCCCGACCTGTCAAAAATTTGCAAAAAATGGGTTTGCAGAAAGGTGACCAGAACCCAGCACTGCTTAGCCCATAACTTTTGAAATTTTTACCCGATTTAAAAGTGGAATACCTCTCTGAATTTGTTGTTAAAATATCTATCTAGCTGCATTATTGGTTTATTTTCGAATTTTTGGTCGATATTTTGTAATTTTTTATGACCCCCGACCTGTCAAAATTTGCAAAAAATGGGTTTGCAGAAAATTGACCAGATCCCAGCACTGCTTAGCCCAAACTTTTGAAATTTTTACCCGATTTAAAAGTGGAATACCTCTCTGAATTTGTTATTCGAATATCTATCTAGCTGCATTATTGGTTTATTTTCGAATTTTTGGTCAATATTTTGTAGTTTTTTATGACCCCCGACCTGTCAAAATTTGCAAAAAATGGGTTTGCAGAAAAGTGACCAGATCCCAGCACTGCTTAGCCCAAACTTTTGAAATTTTTACCCGATTTAAAAGTGGAATACCTCTCTGAATTTGTTATTAGAATATCTATCTAGCTGCATTATTGGTTTATTTTCGAATTTTTGGTCAATATTTTGTAGTTTTTTATGACCCCCGACCTGTCAAAATTTGCAAAAAATGGGTTTGCAGAAAAGTGACCAGATCCCAGCACTGCTTAGCCCAAACTTTTGAAATTTTTACCCGATTTAAAAGTGGAATACCTCTCTGAATTTGTTGTTAAAATATCTATCTAGCTGCATTATTGGTTTATTTTCGAATTTTTGGTCGATATTTTGTAATTTTTTATGACCCCCGACCTGTCAAAATTTGCAAAAAATGGGTTTGCAGAAAAGTGACCAGATCCCAGCACTGCTTAGCCCATAACTTTTGAAATTTTTACCCGATTTAAAAGTGGAATACCACTCTGAATTTGTTATTAGAATATCTATCTAGCTGCATTATTGGTTTATTTTCGAATTTTTGGTCAATATTTTGTAATTTTTTATGACCCCCGACCTGTCAAAATTTGCAAAAAATGGGTTTGCAGAAAAGTGACCAGATCCCAGCACTGCTTAACCCATAACTTTTGAAATTTTTACCCGATTTAAAAGTGGAATACCTCTCTGAATTTGTTATTAAAATATCTATCTAGCTGCATCATTGGTTTATTTTCAAATTTTTGGTCAATATTTTGTAATTTTTTATGACCCCCGACCTGTCAAAATTTGCAAAAAATGGGTTTGCAGAAAAGTGACCAGATCCCAGCACTGCTTAGCCCAAACTTTTGAAATTTTTACCCGATTTAAAAGTGGAATACCTCTCTGAATTTGTTATTTGAATATCTATCTAGCTGCATTATTGGTTTATTTTCGAATTTTTGGTCAGTATTTTGTAGTTTTTTATGACCCCCGACCTGTCAAAATTTGCAAAAAATGAGTTTGCAGAAAAGTGACCAGATCCCAGCACTGCTTAGCCCATAACTTTTGAAATTTTTACCCGATTTAAAAGTGGAATACCTCTCTGAATTTGTTATTAGAATATCTATCTAGCTGCATTATTGGTTTATTTTCGAATTTTTGGTTGTTATGTTGTAATTTTTTATGACCCCCGACCTGTCAAAATTTGCAAAAAATGGGTTTGCAGAAAAGTGACCAGATCCCAGCACTGCTTAGCCCAAACTTTTGAAATTTTTACCCGATTTAAAAGTGAAATACCTCTCTGAATTTGTTATTAAAATATCTATCTAGCTGCATTATTGGTTTATTTTCGAATTTTAGGTCATTATTTTGTAGTTTTTTATGACCCCCGACCTGTCAAAATTTGCAAAAAACGGGGTTGCAGAGAAGTGACCAGATCCCAGCACTGCTTAGCCCAAACTTTTGAAATTTTTACCCGATTTAAAAGCGGAATACCTCTCTGAATTTGTTATTAAAATATCTATCTAGCTGCATTATTGGTTTATTTTCGAATTTTTGGTCAATATTTTGTAGTTTTTTATGACCCCCGACCTGTCAAAATTTGCAAAAAATGGGTTTGCAGAAAAGTGACCAGATCCCAGCACTGCTTAGCCCATAACTTTTGAAATTTTTACCCGATTTAAAAGTGGAATACCTCTCTGAATTTGTTATTTATATATATCTATCTAGCTGCATTATTGGTTTATTTTCGAATTTTTGTTCAATATTTTGTAATTTTTTATGACCCCCGACCTGTCAAAATTTGCAAAAAATGGGTTTGCAGAAAAGTGACCAGAACCCAGCACTGCTTAGCCCAAACTTTTGAAATTTTTACCCGATTTAAAAGTGGAATACCTCTCTGAATTTGTTGTTAAAATATCTATCTAGCTGCATTATTGGTTTATTTTCGAATTTTTGGTCAATATTTTGTAATTTTTTATGACCCCCGACCTTTCAAAATTTGCAAAAAATGGGTTTGCAGAAAAGTGACCAGATCCCAGCACTGCTTAGCCTATAACTTTTGAAATTTTTACTCGATTTAAAAGTGGAATACCTCTCTGAATTTGTTATTTGAATATCTATCTAGCTGCATTATTGGTTTATTTTCGAATTTTTGGTCAATATTTTGTAATTTTTTATGACCCCCGACCTGTCAAAATTTGCAAAAAATGGGTTTGCAGAAAAGTGACCGGACCCCAGCACTGCTTAACCCATAACTTTTGAAATTTTTACCCGACTTAAAAGTGAAATACCTCTCTGAGTTTGTTATTAAAATATCTATCTAGCTGCATTATTGGTTTATTTTCGAATTTTTGGTCAATATTTTGTAATTTTTTATGACCCCCGACCTGTCAAAATTTGCAAAAAATGAGTTTGCAGAAAAGTGACCAGATCCCAGCACTGCTTAGCCCATAACTTTTGAAATTTTTACCCGATTTAAAAGTGGAATACCTCTCTGAATTTGTTATTAGAATATCTATCTAGCTGCATTATTGGTTTATTTTCGAATTTTTGGTTGTTATGTTGTAATTTTTTATGACCCCCGACCTGTCAAAATTTGCAAAAAATGGGTTTGCAGAAAAGTGACCAGATCCCAGCACTGCTTAGCCCATAACTTTTGAAATTTTTACCCGATTTAAAAGTGGAATACCTCTCTGAATTTGTTATTTATATATATCTATCTAGCTGCATTATTGGTTTATTTTCGAATTTTTGATCAATATTTTGTAATTTTTTATGACCCCCGACCTGTCAAAATTTGCAAAAAATGAGTTTGCAGAAAAGTGACCAGATCCCAGCACTGCTTAGCCCATAACTTTTGAAATTTTTACCCGATTTAAAAGTGAAATACCTCTCTGAATTTGTTGTTAAAATATCTATCTAGCTGCATTATTGGTTTATTTTCGAATTTTTGGTCAATATTTTGTAATATTTTATGACCTCCGACCTGTCAAAATTTGCAAAAAATGGGTTTCCAGAAAAGTGACCAGATCCTAGCACTGCTTAGCCCATAACTTTTGAAATTTTTACCCGATTTAAAAGTGAAATACCTCTCTGAATTCGTTATTAAAATATCTATCTAGCTGCATTATTGGTTTATTTTCGAATTTTTGGTCAATATTTTGTAATTTTTTATGACCCCTGACCTGTCAAAATTTGCAAAAAATGGGTTTGCAGAAAAGTGACCAGAACCCAGCACTGCTTAGCCCAAACTTTTGAAATTTTTACCCGATTTAAAAGTGGAATACCTCTCTGAATTTGTTATTAAAATATCTATCTAGCTGCATTATTGGTTTATTTTCGAATTTTTGGTCAATATTTTGTAATTTTTTATGACCCCCGACCTGTCAAAATTTGCAAAAAATGGGTTTGCAGAAAAGTGACCAGATCCCAGCACTGCTTAGCCCATAACTTTTGAAATTTTTACCCGATTTAAAAGTGGAATACCTCTCTGAATTTGTTATTAGAATATCTATCTAGCTGCATTATTGGTTTATTTTCGAATTTTTGGTCAATATTTTGTAGTTTTTTTTACCCCCCCCCTGTCAACATTTGCAAAAATGTGTTTGCAGAAAGGAGACAAGATCCCAGCACTCCTTACCCCACATTTTGAAATTTTTACCCCCGATTTAAAAGTGGAATACCTCTCTGAATTTGTTGTTAAAATATCTATCTAGCTGCATTATTGGTTTATTTTCAAAATTTGTCAATATTTTGTAATATTTTATGACCTCAACTGTCAAAGTTTGCAAAAAAGGGTTTCCAAAAGTGACCAGATCCTAGCACTGCTTAGCCCATAACTTTTGAAATTTTTACCCGATTTAAAAGTGGAATACCTCTCTGAATTTGTTATTAAAATATCTATCTAGCTGCATTATTGGTTTATTTTTGAATTTTTGGTCAATATTTTGTAATTTTTTATGACCCCTGACCTGTCAAAATTTGCAAAAAATGGGTTTGCAGAAAAGTGACCAGATCCCAGAACTGCTTAGCCCATAACTTTTGAAATTTTTACCCGATTTAAAAGTGGAATACCTCTCTGAATTTGTTATTTGAATATCTATCTAGCTGCATTATTGGTTTATTTTCGAATTTTTGGTCAATATTTTGTAATTTTTTATGACCCCCGACCTGTCAAAATTTGCAAAAAATGGGTTTGCAGAAAAGTGACCAGATCCCAGCACTGCTTAGCCCATAACTTTTGAAATTTTTACCCGATTTAAAAGTGGAATACCTCTCTGAATTTGTTATTTTAATATCTATCTAGCTGCATCATTGGTTTATTTTCAAATTTTTGGTCAATATTTTGTAGTTTTTTATGACCCCCGACCTGTCAAAATTTGCAAAAAATGGGTTTGCAGAAAAGTGACCAGATCCCAGCACTGCTTAGCCCATAACTTTTGAAATTTTTACCCGACTTAAAAGTGGAATACCTCTCTGAGTTTGTTATTAAAATATCTATCTAGCTGCATTATTGGTTTATTTTCGAATTTTTGGTTGATATTTTGTAATTTTTTATGACCCCCGACCTGTCAAAATTTGCAAAAAATGGGTTTGCAGAAAAGTGACCAGATCCCAGCACTGCTTAGCCCATAACTTTTGAAATTTTTACCCGATTTAAAAGTGGAATACCTCTCTGAATTTGTTATTTATATATATCTATCTAGCTGCATTATTGGTTTATTTTCGAATTTTTGATCAATATTTTGTAATTTTTTATGACCCCCGACCTGTCAAAATTTGCAAAAAATGAGTTTGCAGAAAAGTGACCAGATCCCACCACTGCTTAGCCCATAACTTTTGAAATTTTTACCCGATTTAAAAGTGAAATACCTCTCTGAATTTGTTGTTAAAATATCTATCTAGCTGCATTATTGGTTTATTTTCGAATTTTTGGTCAATATTTTGTAATATTTTATGACCTCCGACCTGTCAAAATTTGCAAAAAATGGGTTTCCAGAAAAGTGACCAGATCCTAGCACTGCTTAGCCCATAACTTTTGAAATTTTTACCCGATTTAAAAGTGAAATACCTCTCTGAATTCGTTATTAAAATATCTATCTAGCTGCATTATTGGTTTATTTTCGAATTTTTGGTCAATATTTTGTAATTTTTTATGACCCCTGACCTGTCAAAATTTGCAAAAAATGGGTTTGCAGAAAAGTGACCAGAACCCAGCACTGCTTAGCCCAAACTTTTGAAATTTTTACCCGATTTAAAAGTGGAATACCTCTCTGAATTTGTTATTAAAATATCTATCTAGCTGCATTATTGGTTTATTTTCGAATTTTTGGTCAATATTTTGTAATTTTTTATGACCCCCGACCTGTCAAAATTTGCAAAAAATGGGTTTGCAGAAAAGTGACCAGATCCCAGCACTGCTTAGCCCATAACTTTTGAAATTTTTACCCGATTTAAAAGTGGAATACCTCTCTGAATTTGTTATTAGAATATCTATCTAGCTGCATTATTGGTTTATTTTCGAATTTTTGGTCAATATTTTGTAGTTTTTTATGACCCCCGACCTGTCAACATTTGCAAAAAATGTGTTTGCAGAAAGGAGACAAGATCCCAGCACTGCTTAGCCCAAACTTTTGAAATTTTTACCCGATTTAAAAGTGGAATACCTCTCTGAATTTGTTGTTAAAATATCTATCTAGCTGCATTATTGGTTTATTTTCGAATTTTTGGTCAATATTTTGTAATATTTTATGACCTCCGACCTGTCAAAATTTGCAAAAAATGGGTTTCCAGAAAAGTGACCAGATCCTAGCACTGCTTAGCCCATAACTTTTGAAATTTTTACCCGATTTAAAAGTGAAATACCTCTCTGAATTTGTTATTAAAATATCTATCTAGCTGCATTATTGGTTTATTTTTGAATTTTTGGTCAATATTTTGTAATTTTTTATGACCCCTGACCTGTCAAAATTTGCAAAAAATGGGTTTGCAGAAAAGTGACCAGATCCCAGAACTGCTTAGCCCATAACTTTTGAAATTTTTACCCGATTTAAAAGTGGAATACCTCTCTGAATTTGTTATTTGAATATCTATCTAGCTGCATTATTGGTTTATTTTCGAATTTTTGGTCAATATTTTGTAATTTTTTATGACCCCCGACCTGTCAAAATTTGCAAAAAATGGGTTTGCAGAAAAGTGACCAGATCCCAGCACTGCTTAGCCCATAACTTTTGAAATTTTTACCCGATTTAAAAGTGGAATACCTCTCTGAATTTGTTATTTTAATATCTATCTAGCTGCATCATTGGTTTATTTTCAAATTTTTGGTCAATATTTTGTAGTTTTTTATGACCCCCGACCTGTCAAAATTTGCAAAAAATGGGTTTGCAGAAAAGTGACCAGATCCCAGCACTGCTTAGCCCATAACTTTTGAAATTTTTACCCGACTTAAAAGTGAAATACCTCTCTGAGTTTGTTATTAAAATATCTATCTAGCTGCATTATTGGTTTATTTTCGAATTTTTGGTTGATATTTTGTAATTTTTTATGACCCCCGACCTGTCAAAATTTGCAAAAAATGGGTTTGCAGAAAAGTGACCAGATCCCAGCACTGCTTAGCCCATAACTTTTGAAATTTTTACCCGATTTAAAAGTGGAATACCACTCTGAATTTGTTATTAGAATATCTATCTAGCTGCATTATTGGTTTATTTTCGAATTTTTGGTCAATATTTTGTAATTTTTTATGACCCCCGACCTGTCAAAATTTGCAAAAAATGGGTTTGCAGAAAAGAGACCAGATCCCAGCACTGCTTAACCCATAACTTTTGAAATTTTTACCCGATTTAAAAGTGGAATACCTCTCTGAATTTGTTATTTTAATATCTATCTAGCTGCATCATGGGTTTATTTTCAAATTTTTGGTCAATATTTTGTAATTTTTTATGACCCCCGACCTTTCAAAATTTGCAAAAAATGGGTTTCCAGAAAAGTGACCAGATCCCAGCACTGCTTAGCCCAAACTTTTGAAATTCTTACCCGATTTAAAAGTGGAATACCTCTCTGAATTTGTTATTTGAATATCTATCTAGCTGCATTATTGGTTTATTTTCGAATTTTTGGTCAATATTTTGTAATTTTTTATGACCCCCGACCTGTCAAAATTTGCAAAAAATGGGTTTGCAGAAAAGTGACCAGATCCCAGCACTGCTTAGCCCATAACTTTTGAAATTTTTACCCGATTTAAAAGTGGAATACCTCTCTGAATTTGTTATTAGAATATCTATCTAGCTGCATTATTGGTTTATTTTCGAAATTTTGGTTGTTAAGTGGTAATTTTTTATGACCCCCGACCTGTCAAAAAAATTTGCAAAAATGGGTTTGCAGAAAGGTGACCAGAACCCAGCACTGCTTAGCCCATAACTTTTGAAATTTTTACCCGACTTAAAAGTGGAATACCTCTCTGAATTTGTTGTTAAAATATCTATTTAGCTGCATTATTGGTTTATTTTCGAATTTTTGGTTGATATTTTGTAATTTTTTATGACCCCCGACCTGTCAAAATTTGCAAAAAATGGGTTTGCAGAAAATTGACCAGATCCCAGCACTGCTTAGCCCAAACTTTTGAAATTTTTACCCGATTTAAAAGTGGAATACCTCTCTGAATTTGTTATTAAAATATCTATCTAGCTGCATTATTGGTTTATTTTCGAATTTTTGGTCAATATTTTGTAGTTTTTTATGACCCCCGACCTGTCAAAATTTGCAAAAAATGGGTTTGCAGAAAAGTGACCAGATCCCAGCACTGCTTAGCCCATAACTTTTGAAATTTTTACCCGACTTAAAAGTGAAATACCTCTCTGAGTTTGTTATTAAAATATCTATCTAGCTGCATTATTGGTTTATTTTCGAATTTTTGGTTGATATTTTGTAATTTTTTATGACCCCCGACCTGTCAAAATTTGCAAAAAATGGGTTTGCAGAAAAGTGACCAGATCCCAGCACTGCTTAGCCCATAACTTTTGAAATTTTTACCCGATTTAAAAGTGGAATACCACTCTGAATTTGTTATTAGAATATCTATCTAGCTGCATTATTGGTTTATTTTCGAATTTTTGGTCAATATTTTGTAATTTTTTATGACCCCCGACCTGTCAAAATTTGCAAAAAATGGGTTTGCAGAAAAGAGACCAGATCCCAGCACTGCTTAACCCATAACTTTTGAAATTTTTACCCGATTTAAAAGTGGAATACCTCTCTGAATTTGTTATTTTAATATCTATCTAGCTGCATCATTGGTTTATTTTCAAATTTTTGGTCAATATTTTGTAATTTTTTATGACCCGACCTGTCAAAATTTGCAAAAAATGGGTTTGCAGAAAAGTGACCAGATCCCAGCACTGCTTAGCCCAAACTTTTGAAATTCTTACCCGATTTAAAAGTGGAATACCTCTCTGAATTTGTTATTTGAATATCTATCTAGCTGCATTATTGGTTTATTTTCGAATTTTTGGTCAATATTTTGTAGTTTTTTATGACCCCCGACCTGTCAAAATTTGCAAAAAATGAGTTTGCAGAAAAGTGACCAGATCCCAGCACTGCTTAGCCCATAACTTTTGAAATTTTTACCCGATTTAAAAGTAAAATACCTCTCTGAATTTGTTATTAGAATATCTATCTAGCTGCATTATTGGTTTATTTTCGAATTTTTGGTTGTTATGTTGTAATTTTTTATGACCCCCGACCTGTCAAAATTTGCAAAAAATGGGTTTGCAGAAAAGTGACCAGATCCCAGCACTGCTTAGCCCAAACTTTTGAAATTTTTACCCGATTTAAAAGTGAAATACCTCTCTGAATTTGTTATTAAAATATCTATCTAGCTGCATTATTGGTTTATTTTCGAATTTTAGGTCATTATTTTGTAGTTTTTTATGACCCCCGACCTGTCAAAATTTGCAAAAAACGGGGTTGCAGAGAAGTGACCAGATCCCAGCACTGCTTAGCCCAAACTTTTGAAATTTTTACCCGATTTAAAAGCGGAATACCTCTCTGAATTTGTTATTAAAATATCTATCTAGCTGCATTATTGGTTTATTTTCGAATTTTTGGTCAATATTTTGTAGTTTTTTATGACCCCCGACCTGTCAAAATTTGCAAAAAATGGGTTTGCAGAAAAGTGACCAGATCCCAGCACTGCTTAGCCCATAACTTTTGAAATTTTTACCCGATTTAAAAGTGGAATACCTCTCTGAATTTGTTATTTATATATATCTATCTAGCTGCATTATTGGTTTATTTTCGAATTTTTGTTCAATATTTTGTAATTTTTTATGACCCCCGACCTGTCAAAATTTGCAAAAAATGGGTTTGCAGAAAAGTGACCAGATCCCAGCACTGCTTAGCCCATAACTTTTGAAATTTTTACCCGATTTAAAAGTGGAATACCTCTCTGAATTTGTTGTTAAAATATCTATCTAGCTGCATTATTGGTTTATTTTCGAATTTTTGGTCAATATTTTGTAATTTTTTATGACCCCCGACCTTTCAAAATTTGCAAAAAATGGGTTTCCAGAAAAGTGACCAGATCCCAGCACTGCTTAGCCTATAACTTTTGAAATTTTTACTCGATTTAAAAGTGGAATACCTCTCTGAATTTGTTATTTGAATATCTATCTAGCTGCATTATTGGTTTATTTTCGAATTTTTGGTCAATATTTTGTAATTTTTTATGACCCCCGACCTGTCAAAATTTGCAAAAAATGGGTTTGCAGAAAAGTGACCGGATCCCAGCACTGCTTAACCCATAACTTTTGAAATTTTTACCCGACTTAAAAGTGAAATACCTCTCTGAGTTTGTTATTAAAATATCTATCTAGCTGCATTATTGGTTTATTTTCGAATTTTTGGTCAATATTTTGTAATTTTTTATGACCCCCGACCTGTCAAAATTTGCAAAAAATGAGTTTGCAGAAAAGTGACCAGATCCCAGCACTGCTTAGCCCATAACTTTTGAAATTTTTACCCGATTTAAAAGTGGAATACCTCTCTGAATTTGTTATTAGAATATCTATCTAGCTGCATTATTGGTTTATTTTCGAATTTTTGGTTGTTATGTTGTAATTTTTTATGACCCCCGACCTGTCAAAATTTGCAAAAAATGGGTTTGCAGAAAAGTGACCAGATCCCAGCACTGCTTAGCCCATAACTTTTGAAATTTTTACCCGATTTAAAAGTGGAATACCTCTCTGAATTTGTTATTTATATATATCTATCTAGCTGCATTATTGGTTTATTTTCGAATTTTTGTTCAATATTTTGTAATTTTTTATGATCCCCGACCTGTCAAAATTTGCAAAAAATGGGTTTGCAGAAAAGTGACCAGATCCCAGCACTGCTTATCCCATAACTTTTGAAATTTTTACCCGATTTAAAAGTGGAATACCTCTCTGAATTTGTTGTTAAAATATCTATCTAGCTGCATTATTGGTTTATTTTCGAATTTTTGGTCAATATTTTGTAATTTTTTATGACCCCCGACCTTTCAAAATTTGCAAACAATGGGTTTCCAGAAAAGTGACCAGATCCCAGCACTGCTTAGCCTATAACTTTTGAAATTTTTACTCGATTTAAAAGTGGAATACCTCTCTGAATTTGTTATTTGAATATCTATCTAGCTGCATTATTGGTTTATTTTCGAATTTTTGGTCAATATTTTGTAATTTTTTATGACCCCCGACCTGTCAAAATTTGCAAAAAATGGGTTTGCAGAAAAGTGACCGGATCCCAGCACTGCTTAACCCATAACTTTTGAAATTTTTACCCGACTTAAAAGTGAAATACCTCTCTGAGTTTGTTATTAAAATATCTATCTAGCTGCATTATTGGTTTATTTTCGAATTTTTGGTCAATATTTTGTAATTTTTTATGACCCCCGACCTGTCAAAAAAATTTGCAAAAATGGGTTTGCAGAAAGGTGACCAGAACCCAGCACTGCTTAGCCCATAACTTTTGAAATTTTTACCCGACTTAAAAGTGAAATACCTCTCTGAGTTTGTTATTAAAATATCTATCTAGCTGCATTATTGGTTTATTTTCGAATTTTTGGTTGATATTTTGTAATATTTTATGACCCCCTACCTGTAAAAATTTGCAAAAAATGGGTTTGCAGAAAAGTGACCAGATCCCACCACTGCTTAGCCCATAACTTTTGAAATTTTTACCCGATTTAAAAGTGGAATACCTCTCTGAATTTGTTATTTGAATATCTATCTAGCTGCATTATTGGTTTATTTTCGAATTTTTGGTCAATATTTTGTAATTTTTTATGACCCCCGACCTGTCAAAATTTGCAAAAAATGGGTTTGCAGAAAAGTGACCAGATCCCAGCACTGCTTAGCCCAAACTTTTGAAATTTTTACCCGATTTAAAAGTGGAATACCTCTCTGAATTTGTTATTAGAATATCTATCTAGCTGCATTATTGGTTTATTTTCGAATTTTTGGTCAATATTTTGAAGTTTTTTATGACCCCCGACCAGTCAAAATTTGCAAAAAATGGGTTTGCAGAAAAGTGACCAGATCCCAGCACTGCTTAGCCCATAACTTTTGAAATTTTTACCCGATTTAAAAGTGGAATACCTCTCTGAATTTGTTATTTGAATATCTATCTAGCTGCATTATTGGTTTATTTTCGAATTTTTGGTCAATATTTTGTATATTTTTATGACCCCCGACCTGACAAAATTGGCAAAAAATGGGTTTGCAGAAAAGTGACCAGATCCCAGCACTGCTTAGCCCATAACTTTTGAAATTTTTACTCGATTTAAAAGTGGAATACCTCTCTGAATTTGTTATTTGAATATCTATCTAGCTGCATAATTGGTTTATTTTCGAATTTTTGGTCAATATTTTGTAATTTTTTATGACCCCCGACCTGTCAAAATTTGCACTTTTGCAGAAAAGTGACCGGATCCCAGCACTGCTTATCCCATAACTTTGTTATTAGAATATCTATCTAGCTGCATTATTGGTTTATTTTCGAATTTTTGGTTGATATTTTGTAATTTTTTATGACCCCCGACCTGTCAAAACCCATAACTTTAGAAATTTTTACCCGATTTAAAAGTGGAATACCTCTCTGAATTTGTTATTAAAATATCTATCTAGCTGCATTATTGGTTTATTTTCGAATTTTTGGTCAATATTTTGAAGTTTTTTATGACCCCCGACCAGTCAAAATTTGCAGAAATGGGTTTGCAGAAAAGTGACCAGATCCCAGCACTGCTTATCCCATAACTTTTGAAATTTTTACCCGATTTAAAAGTGGAATACCTCTCTGAATTTGTTGTTAAAATATCTATCTAGCTGCATTATTGGTTTATTTTCGAATTTTTTGGTCAATATTTTGTAGTTTTTTATGACCCCCGACCTGTCAAAATTTGCAGAAATGGGTTTGCAGAAAAGTGACCAGATCCCAGCACTGCTTAGCCCATAACTTTTGAAATTTTTACCCGATTTAAAAGTGGAATACCTCTCTGAATTTGTTGTTAAAATATCTATCTAGCTGCATTATTGGTTTATTTTCGAATTTTTGGTCAATATTTTGTAATTTTTTATGACCCCCGACCTGTCAAAATTTGCAAAAAATGGGTTTGCAGAAAAGTGACCAGATCCCAGCACTGCTTAGCCCAAACTTTTGAAATTTTTACCCGATTTAAAAGTGGAATACCTCTCTGAATTTGTTATTAGAATATCTATCTAGCTGCATTATTGGTTTATTTTCGAATTTTTGGTCAATATTTTGAAGTTTTTTATGACCCCCGACCAGTCAAAATTTGCAGAAATGGGTTTGCAGAAAAGTGACCAGATCCCAGCACTGCTTATCCCATAACTTTTGAAATTTTTACCCGATTTAAAAGTGGAATACCTCTCTGAATTTGTTGTTAAAATATCTATCTAGCTGCATTATTGGTTTATTTTCGAATTTTTGGTCAATATTTTGTAGTTTTTTATGACCCCCGACCTGTCAAAATTTGCAGAAATGGGTTTGCAGAAAAGTGACCAGATCCCAGCACTGCTTATCCCATAACTTTTGAAATTTTTACCCGATTTAAAAGTGGAATACCTCTCTGAATTTGTTGTTAAAATATCTATCTAGCTGCATTATTGGTTTATTTTCGAATTTTTGGTCAATATTTTGTAATTTTTTATGACCCCCGACCTGTCAAAATTTGCAAAAAATGGGTTTGTTTGCAAAAGAAAAAAGTGACCAGATCCCAGCACTGCTTAGCCCATAACTTTTGAAATTTTTACTCGATTTAAAAGTGGAATACCTCTCTGAATTTGTTATTTGAATATCTATCTAGCTGCATTATTGGTTTATTTTCGAATTTTTGGTCAATATTTTGTAATTTTTTATGACCCCAGACCTGTCAAAATTTGCACTTTTGCAGAAAAGTGACCGGATCCCAGCACTGCTTATCCCATAACTTTGTTATTAGAATATCTATCTAGCTGCATTATTGGTTTATTTTCGAATTTTTGGTTGATATTTTGTAATTTTTTATGACCCCCGACCTGTCAAAACCCATAACTTTAGAAATTTTTACCCGATTTAAAAGTGGAATACCTCTCTGAATTTGTTATTAAAATATCTATCTAGCTGCATTATTGGTTTATTTTCGAATTTTTGGTCAATATTTTGTAGTTTTTTATGACCCCCGACCTGTCAAAATTTGCAGAAATGGGTTTGCAGAAAAGTGACCAGATCCCAGCACTGCTTAGCCCTAACTTTTGAAATTTTTACCCGATTTAGAAGTGGAATACCTCTCTGAATTTGTTATTAAAATATCTATCTAGCTACATCATTGGTTTATTTTCGAATTTTTGGTCAATGTTTCGTCATTTTTTATGACCCCCGACCTGTCAAAATTTGCAAAAAATGGGTTTGCAGAAAAGTGACCAGATCCCAGCACTGCTTAGCCCATAACTTTTGAAATTTTTACCCGATTTAAAAGTGGAATACCTCTCTGAATTTGTTATTCGAATATCTATCTAGCTGCATTATTGGTTTATTTTCGAATTTTTGGTTGATATTTTGTAATTTTTTAATATTTTGGTCAATATTTTGTAATTTTTTATGACCCCCGACCTGTCAAAATTTGCAAAAAATGGGTTTCCAGAAAAGTGACCAGATCCCAGCACTGCTTAGCCCATAACTTTTGAAATTTTTACCCGATTTAGAAGTGGAATACCTCTCTGAATTTGTTATTAAAATATCTATCTAGCTACATCATTGGTTTATTTTCGAATTTTTGGTCAATATTTTGTAGTTTTTTATGACCCCCGACCTGTCAAAATTTGCAAAAAATGGGTTTGCAGAAAAGTGACCAGATCCCAGCACTGCTTAGCCCATAACTTTTGAAATTTTTACCCGACTTAAAAGTGAAATACCTCTCTGAGTTTGTTATTAAAATATCTATCTAGCTGCATTATTGGTTTATTTTCGAATTTTTGGTTGATATTTTGTAATTTTTTAATATTTTGGTCAATATTTTGTAATTTTTTATGACCCCCGACCTGTCAAAATTTGCAAAAAATGGGTTTCCAGAAAAGTGACCAGATCCCAGCACTGCTTAGCCCATAACTTTTGAAATTTTTACCCGATTTAGAAGTGGAATACCTCTCTGAATTTGTTATTAAAATATCTATCTAGCTACATCATTGGTTTATTTTCGAATTTTTGGTCAATGTTTCGTCATTTTTTATGACCCCCGACCTGTCAAAATTTGCAAAAAATGGGTTTGCAGAAAAGTGACCAGATCCCAGCACTGCTTAGCCCATAACTTTTGAAATTTTTACCCGATTTAAAAGTGGAATACCTCTCTGAATTTGTTATTCGAATATCTATCTAGCTGCATTATTGGTTTATTTTCGAATTTTTGGTCAATATTTTGTAATTTTTTATGACCCCCGACCTGTCAAAATTTGCAAAAAATGGGTTTGCAGAAAAGTGACCAGAACCCAGCACTGCTTAGCCCATAACTTTTGAAATTTTTACCCGATTTAAAAGTGGAATACCTCTCTGAATTCGTTATTAAAATATCTATCTAGCTGCATTATTGGTTTATTTTCGAATTTTTGGTCAATATTTTGTAGTTTTTTATGACCCCCGACCTGTCAAAATTTGCAAAAAATGGGTTTGCAGAAAAGTGACCAGATCCCAGCACTGCTTAGCCCATAACTTTTGAAATTTTTACCCGATTTAAAAGTGGAATACCTCTCTGAATTTGCTATTAAAATATCTATCTAGCTGCATTATTGGTTTATTTTCGAATTTTTGGTCAATATTTTTTAATTTTTTTTGACCCCCGACCTGTCAAAATTTGCAAAAAATGGGTTTGCAGAAAAGTGACCAGAACCCAGCACTGCTTAGCCCATAACTTTTGAAATTTTTACCCGATTTAAAAGTGGAATACCTCTCTGAATTTGTTGTTAAAATATCTATCTAGCTGCATTATTGGTTTATTTTCGAATTTTTGGTCAATATTTTGTAATTTTTTATGACCCCCGACCTGTCAAAATTTGCAAAAAATGGGTTTGCAGAAAAGTGACCAGATCCCAGCACTGCTTAGCCCAAACTTTTGAAATTTTTACCCGATTTAAAAGTGGAATGCCTCTCTGAATTTGTTGTTAAAATATCTATCTAGCTGCATTATTGGTTTATTTTCGAATTTTTGGTCAATATTTTGTAGTTTTTTATGACCCCCGACCTGTCAAAATTTGCAAAAAATGGGTTTGCAGAAAGTGACCAGATCCCAGCACTGCTTAGCCCAAACTTTTGAAATTTTTACCCGATTTAAAAGTGGAATACCTCTCTGAATTTGTTATTAAAATATCTATCTAGCTACATCATTGGTTTATTTTCGAATTTTTGGTCAATGTTTCGTCATTTTTTATGACCCCCGACCTGTCAAAATTTGCAAAAAATGGGTTTGCAGAAAAGTGACCAGATCCCAGCACTGCTTAGCCCAAACTTTTGAAATTTTTACCCGATTTAAAAGTGGAATACCTCTCTGAATTCGTTATTAAAATATCTATCTAGCTGCATTATTGGTTTATTTTCGAATTTTTGGTCAATATTTTGTAGTTTTTTATGACCCCCGACCTGTCAAAATTTGCAAAAAATGGGTTTGCAGAAAAGTGACCAGAACCCAGCACTGCTTAGCCCATAACTTTTGAAATTTTTACCCGATTTAAAAGTGGAATACCTCTCTGAATTCGTTATTAAAATATCTATCTAGCTGCATTATTGGTTTATTTTCGAATTTTTGGTCAATATTTTGTAGTTTTTTATGACCCCCGACCTGTCAAAATTTGCAAAAAATGGGTTTGCAGAAAGTGACCAGATCCCAGCACTGCTTAGCCCAAACTTTTGAAATTTTTACCCGATTTAAAAGTGGAATACCTCTCTGAATTTGTTATTAAAATATCTATCTAGCTACATCATTGGTTTATTTTCGAATTTTTGGTCAATGTTTCGTCATTTTTTATGACCCCCGACCTGTCAAAATTTGCAAAAAATGGGTTTGCAGAAAAGTGACCAGATCCCAGCACTGCTTAGCCCAAACTTTTGAAATTTTTACCCGATTTAAAAGTGGAATACCTCTCTGAATTTGTTATTCGAATATCTATCTAGCTGCATTATTGGTTTATTTTCGAATTTTTGGTCAATATTTTGTAATTTTTTATGACCCCCGACCTGTCAAAATTTGCAAAAAATGGGTTTGCAGAAAAGTGACCAGATCCCAGCACTGCTTAGCCCAAACTTTTGAAATTTTTACCCGTTTTAAAAGTGGAATACCTCTCTGAATTTGTTGTTAAAATATCTATCTAGCTGCATTATTGGTTTATTTTCGAATTTTTGGTCAATATTTTGTAATTTTTTATGACCCCCGACCTGTCAAAATTTGCAAAAAAATGGGTTTGCAGAAAAGTGACCAGATCCCTGCACTGCTTATCCCATAACTTTTGAAATTTTTACCCGATTTAAAAGTGGAATGCCTCTCTGAATTTGTTATTAAAATATCTATCTAGCTACATCATTGGTTTATTTTCGAATTTTTGGTCAATGTTTCGTCATTTTTTATGACCCCCGACCTGTCAAAATTTGCAAAAAATGGGTTTGCAGAAAAGTGACCAGATCCCAGCACTGCTTAGCCCAAACTTTTGAAATTTTTACCCGATTTAAAAGTGGAATACCTCTCTGAATTTGTTATTAAAATATCTATCTAGCTGCATTATTGGTTTATTTTCGAATTTTTGGTTGTTATGTTGTAATTTTTTATGACCCCCGACCTGTCAAAATTTGCAAAAAATGGGTTTGCAGAAAAGTGACAAGATCCCAGCACTGCTTAGCCCAAACTTTTGAAATTTTTACCCGATTTAAAAGTGGAATACCTCTCTGAATTTGTTATTAAAATATCTATCTAGCTGCATTATTGGTTTATTTTCGAATTTTTGGTCAATATTTTGTAATTTTTTATGACCCCCGACCTGTCAAAATTTGCAAAAAATGGGTTTGCAGAAAAGTTACCAGAACCCAGCACTGCTTAGCCCATAACTTTTGAAATTTTTACCCGATTTAAAAGTGGAATACCTCTCTGAATTTGTTATTAAAATATCTATCTAGCTGCATTATTGGTTTATTTTCGAATTTTTGGTCAATATTTTGTAGTTTTTTATGACCCCCGACCTGCCAAAATTTGCAAAAAATGGGTTTGCAGAAAAGTGACCAGAACCCAGCACTGCTTAGCCCATAACTTTTGAAATTTTTACCCGATTTAAAAGTGGAATACCTCTCTGAATTTGTTATTAAAATATCTATCTAGCTGCATTATTGGTTTATTTTCGAATTTTTGGTCAATATTTTGTAGTTTTTTATGACCCCCGACCTGTCAAAATTTGCATAAAATGGGTTTGCAGAAAAGTGACCAGATCCCAGCACTGCTTAGCCCAAACTTTTGAAATTTTTACCCGATTTAAAAGTGGAATACCTCTCTGAATTTGTTATTAAAATATCTATCTAGCTGCATCATTGGATTATTTTCGAATTTTTGGTCAATGTTTCGTCATTTTTTATGACCCCCGACCTGTCAAAATTTGCAAAAAATGGGTTTGCAGAAAAGTGACCAGATCCCAGCACTGCTTAGCCCAAACTTTTGAAATTTTTACCCGATTTAAAAGTGGAATACCTCTCTGAATTTGTTATTAAAATATCTATCTAGCTGCATTATTGGTTTATTTTCGAATTTTTGGTCAATATTTTGTAGTTTTTTATGACCCCCGACCTGTCAAAATTTGCATAAAATGGGTTTGCAGAAAAGTGACCAGATCCCAGCACTGCTTAGCCCAAACTTTTGAAATTTTTACCCGATTTAAAAGTGGAATACCTCTCTGAATTTGTTATTAAAATATCTATCTAGCTGCATCATTGGATTATTTTCGAATTTTTGGTCAATGTTTCGTCATTTTTTATGACCCCCGACCTGTCAAAATTTGCAAAAAATGGGTTTGCAGAAAAGTGACCAGATCCCAGCACTGCTTAGCCCAAGCTTTTGAAATTTTTACCCGATTTAAAAGTGGAATACCTTTCTGAATTTGTTATTAAAATATCTATCTAGCTGCATCATTGGATTATTTTCGAATTTTTGGTCAATGTTTCGTCATTTTTTATGACCCCCGACCTGTCAAAATTTGCAAAAAATGGGTTTGCAGAAAAGTGACCAGATCCCAGCACTGCTTAGCCCAAACTTTTGAAATTTTTACCCGATTTAAAAGTGGAATACCTCTCTGAATTTGTTATTAAAATATCTATCTAGCTGCATTATTGGTTTATTTTCGAATTTTTGGTCAATATTTTGTAGTTTTTTATGACCCCCGACCTGTCAAAATTTGCATAAAATGGGTTTGCAGAAAAGTGACCAGATCCCAGCACTGCTTAGCCCATAACTTTTGAAATTTTTACCCGATTTAAAAGTGGAATACCTCTCTGAATTTGTTATTAAAATATCTATCTAGCTGCATTATTGGTTTATTTTCGAATTTTTGGTCAATATTTTGTAGTTTTTTATGACCCCCGACTTGTTAAAATTTGCAAAAAATGGGTTTGCAGAAAAGTGACCAGAACCCAGCACTGCTTAGCCCATAACTTTTGAAATTTTTACCCGATTTAAAAGTGGAATACCTCTCTGAATTTGTTATTAAAATATCTATCTAGCTGCATTATTGGTTTATTTTCGAATTTTTGGTCAATGTTTCGTCATTTTTTATGACCCCCGACCTGTCAAAATTTGCAAAAAATGGGTTTGCAGAAAAGTGACCAGATCCCAGCACTGCTTAGCCCAAACTTTTGAAATTTTTACCCTATTTAAAAGTGGAATACCTCTCTGAATTTGTTATTCGAATTTCTATCTAGCTGCATTATTGGTTTATTTTCGAATTTTTGGTCAATATTTTGTAGTTTTTTATGACCCCCGACCTGTCAAAATTTGCATAAAATGGGTTTGCAGAAAAGTGACCAGATCCCAGCACTGCTTAGCCCAAACTTTTGAAATTTTTACCCGATTTAAAAGTGGAATACCTCTCTGAATTTGTTATTAAAATATCTATCTAGCTGCATCATTGGATTATTTTCGAATTTTTTGGTCAATGTTTCGTCATTTTTTATGACCCCCGACCTGTCAAAATTTGCAAAAAATGGGTTTGCAGAAAAGTGACCAGATCCCAGCACTGCTTAGCCCAAGCTTTTGAAATTTTTACCCGATTTAAAAGTGGAATACCTCTCTGAATTTGTTAGTCGAATATCTATCTAGCTGCATTATTGGTTTATTTTCGAATTTTTGGTCAATATTTTGTAGTTTTTTATGACCCCCGACCTGTCAAAATTTGCAAAAAATGGGTTTGCAGAAAAGTGACCAGATCCCAGCACTGCTTAGCCCAAACTTTTGAAATTTTTACCCGATTTAAAAGTGGAATACCTCTCTGAATTTGTTATTAAAATATCTATCTAGCTGCATTATTGGTTTATTTTCGAATTTTTGGTCAATATTTTGTAGTTTTTTATGACCCCCGACCTGTCAAAATTTGCATAAAATGGGTTTGCAGAAAAGTGACCAGATCCCAGCACTGCTTAGCCCAAACTTTTGAAATTTTTACCCGATTTAAAAGTGGAATACCTCTCTGAATTTGTTATTAAAATATCTATCTAGCTGCATCATTGGATTATTTTCGAATTTTTGGTCAATGTTTCGTCATTTTTTATGACCCCCGACCTGTCAAAATTTGCAAAAAATGGGTTTGCAGAAAAGTGACCAGATCCCAGCACTGCTTAGCCCAAGCTTTTGAAATTTTTACCCGATTTAAAAGTGGAATACCTCTCTGAATTTGTTATTCGAATATCTATCTAGCTGCATTATTGGTTTATTTTCGAATTTTTGGTCAATATTTTGTAGTTTTTTATGACCCCCGACCTGTCAAAATTTGCAAAAAATGGGTTTGCAGAAAAGTGACCAGATCCCAGCACTGCTTAGCCCAAACTTTTGAAATTTTTACCCGATTTAAAAGTGGAATACCTCTCTGAATTTGTTATTAAAATATCTATCTAGCTGCATTATTGGTTTATTTTTGAATTTTTGGTCAATATTTTGTAGTTTTTTATGACCCCCGACCTGTCAAAATTTGCAAAAAATGGGTTTGCAGAAAAGTGACCAGATCCCAGCACGGCTTAGCCCAAACTTTTGAAATTTTTACCCGACTTAAAAGTGGAATACCTCTCTGAATTTGTTATTAAACTATCTATCTAGCTGCATCATTGGTTTATTTTCGAATTTTTGGTCAATGTTTTGTTATTTTGTATGACCCCCGACCTGACCCCGATCTATCTAGCTGCACTATTGGTTTATTTTCGAATTTTTGGTCAATATTTTGTAATTTTTCATGACCCTCGACCTGTCAAAATTTGAAAAAAATGGGTTTGCAGAAAAGTGGCCAGAACCCAGCACTGCTTAGCCCAAAACTTTTGAAATTTTTAACCGATTTAAAAGTGGAAGACCTCTCTGAATTTGTTATTAAAATATCTATCTAGCTGCATTATTGGTTTATTTTCGAATTTTTGGTCAATGTTTCGTCATTTTTTATGACCCCCGACCTGTCAAAATTTGCAAAAAATGGGTTTCCAGAAAAGTGACCAGATCCCAGCACTGCTTAGCCCATAACTTTTGAAATTTTTACCCGACTTAAAAGTGGAATACCTCTCTGAATTTGTTATTAAAATATCTATCTAGCTGCATTATTGGTTTATTTTCGAATTTTTGGTCAATATTTTGTAATTTTTTATGACCCCCGACCTGTCAAAATTTGCAAAAAATGGGTTTGCAGAAAAGTGACCAGATCCCAGCACTGCTTAGCCCAAACTTTTGAAATTTTTACCCGATTTAAAAGTGGAATACCTCTCTGAATTTGTTATTCGAATATCTATCTAGCTGCATTATTGGTTTATTTTCGAATTTTTGGTCAATATTTTGTAATTTTTTATGACCCCCGACCTGTCAAAATTTGCAAAAAATGGGTTTGCAGAAAAGTGACCAGATCCCAGCACTGCTTATCCCAAACCTTTTGAAATTTTTACCCGATTTAAAAGTGGAATACCTCTCTGAATTAGTTGTTAAAATATCTATCTAGCTGCATTATTGGTTTATTTTCGAATTTTTGGTCAATATTTTGTAATTTTTTATGACCCCCGACCTGTCAAAATTTGCAAAAAAATGGGTTTGCAGAAAAGTGACCAGATCCCAGCACTGCTTATCCCATAACTTTTGAAATTTTTACCCGATTTAAAAGTGGAATGCCTCTCTGAATTTGTTATTAAAATATCTATCTAGCTACATCATTGGTTTATTTTCGAATTTTTGGTCAATGTTTCGTCATTTTTTATGACCCCCGACCTGTCAAAATTTGCAAAAAATGGGTTTGCAGAAAAGTGACCAGATCCCAGCACTGCTTAGCCCAAACTTTTGAAATTTTTACCCGATTTAGAAGTGGAATACCTCTCTGATTTTGTTATTCGAATATCTATCTAGCTGTATTATTGGTTTATTTTCGAATTTTTGGTCAATATTTTGTAATTTTTTATGACCCCCGACCTGTCAAAATTTGCAAAAAATGGGTTTGCAGAAAAGTGACCAGATCCCAGCACTGCTTATCCCATAACTTTTGAAATTTTTACCCGATTTAAAAGTGGAATGCCTCTCTGAATTTGTTATTAAAATATCTATCTAGCTACATCATTGGTTTATTTTCGAATTTTTGGTCAATGTTTCGTCATTTTTTATGACCCCCGACCTGTCAAAATTTGCAAAAAATGGGTTTGCAGAAAAGTGACCAGATCCCAGCACTGCTTAGCCCAAACTTTTGAAATTTTTACCCGATTTAGAAGTGGAATACCTCTCTGAATTTGTTATTCGAATATCTATCTAGCTGCATTATTGGTTTATTTTCGAATTTTTTGGTCAATATTTTGTAGTTTTTTATGACCCCCGACCTGTCAAAATTTGCAAAAAATGGGTTTCCAGAAAAGTGACCAGATCCCAGCACTGCTTAGCCCATAACTTTTGAAATTTTTACCCGACTTAAAAGTGGAATACCTCTCTGAATTTGTTATTAAAATATCTATCTAGCTGCATTATTGGTTTATTTTCGAATTTTTGGTCAATATTTTGTAATTTTTTATGACCCCCGACCTGTCAAAATTTGCAAAAAATGGGTTTGCAGAAAAGTGACCAGATCCCAGCACTGCTTAGCCCAAACTTTTGAAATTTTTACCCGATTTAAAAGTGGAATACCTCTCTGAATTTGTTGTTAAAATATCTATCTAGCTGCATTATTGGTTTATTTTCGAATTTTTGGTCAATATTTTGTAGTTTTTTATGACCCCCGACCTGTCAAAATTTGCAAAAAATGGGTTTGCAGAAAAGTGACCAGATCCCAGCACTGCTTAGCCCAAACTTTTGAAATTTTTACCCGATTTAAAAGTGGAATACCTCTCTGAATTTGTTATTCGAATATCTATCTAGCTGCATTATTGGTTTATTTTCGAATTTTTGGTCAATATTTTGTAATTTTTTATGACCCCCGACCTGTCAAAATTTGCAAAAAATGGGTTTGCAGAAAAGTGACCAGATCCCAGCACTGCTTATCCCAAACCTTTTGAAATTTTTACCCGATTTAAAAGTGGAATACCTCTCAGAATTAGTTGTTAAAATATCTATCTAGCTGCATTATTGGTTTATTTTCGAATTTTTGGTCAATATTTTGTAATTTTTTATGACCCCCGACCTGTCAAAATTTGCAAAAAAATGGGTTTGCAGAAAAGTGACCAGATCCCAGCACTGCTTATCCCATAACTTTTGAAATTTTTACCTGATTTGAAAGTGGAATGCCTCTCTGAATTTGTTATTAAAATATCTATCTAGCTACATCATTGGTTTATTTTCGAATTTTTGGTCAATGTTTCGTCATTTTTTATGACCCCCGACCTGTCAAAATTTGCAAAAAATGGGTTTGCAGAAAAGTGACCAGATCCCAGCACTGCTTAGCCCATAACTTTTGAAATTTTTACCCGATTTAAAAGTGGAATACCTCTCTGATTTTGTTATTCGAATATCTATCTAGCTGTATTATTGGTTTATTTTCGAATTTTTGGTCAATATTTTGTAATTTTTTATGACCCCCGACCTGTCAAAATTTGCAAAAAATGGGTTTGCAGAAAAGTGACCAGATCCCAGCACTGCTTAGCCCATAACTTTTGAAATTTTTACCCGATTTAAAAGTGGAATGCCTCTCTGAATTTGTTATTAAAATATCTATCTAGCTACATCATTGGTTTATTTTCGAATTTTTGGTCAATGTTTCGTCATTTTTTATGACCCCCGACCTGTCAAAATTTGCAAAAAATGGGTTTGCAGAAAAGTGACCAGATCCCAGCACTGCTTAGCCCAAACTTTTGAAATTTTTACCCGATTTAAAAGTGGAATACCTCTCTGAATTTGTTATTCGAATATCTATCTAGCTGCATTATTGGTTTATTTTCGAATTTTTGGCCAATATTTTGTAGTTTTTTATGACCCCCGACCTGTCAAAATTTGCAAAAAATGGGTTTCCAGTAAAGTGACCAGATCCCAGCACTGCTTAGCCCATAACTTTTGAAATTTTTACCCGATTTAAAAGTGGAATACCTCTCTGAATTTGTTATTAAAATATCTATCTAGCTGCATTATTGGTTTATTTTCGAATTTTTGGTCAATATTTTGTAATTTTTTTATGACCCCCGACCTGTCAAAATTTGCAAAAAATGGGTTTGCAGAAAAGTGACCAGATCCCAGCACTGCTTAGCCCAAACTTTTGAAATTTTTACCCGATTTAGAAGTGGAATACCTCTCTGAATTTGTTGTTAAAATATCTATCTAGC
The DNA here is from genome assembly GCF_018152265.1 of Drosophila ficusphila. Classification (NCBI taxonomy): domain Eukaryota; kingdom Metazoa; phylum Arthropoda; class Insecta; order Diptera; family Drosophilidae; genus Drosophila; species Drosophila ficusphila. Next base: position 41,165 of record NW_025064416.1, read on the forward strand.
TGCATTATTGGTTTATTTTCGAATTTTTGGTCAATATTTTGTAGTTTTTTATGACCCCCGACCTGTCAAAATTTGCAAAAAATGGGTTTGCAGAAAAGTGACCAGATCCCAGCACTGCTTAGCCCATAACTTTTGAAATTTTTATCCGATTTAAAAGTGGAATGCCTCTCTGAATTTGTTATTAAAATATCTATCTAGCTACATCATTGGTTTATTTTCGAATTTTTTGGTCAATGTTTCGTCATTTTTTATGACCCCCGACCTGTCAAAATTTGCAAAAAATGGGTTTGCAGAAAAGTGACCAGATCCCAGCACTGCTTAGCCCATAACTTTTGAAATTTTTACCCGATTTAAAAGTGGAATACCTCTCTGAATTTGTTATTCGAATATCTATCTAGCTGCATTATTGGTTTATTTTCGAATTTTTGGTCAATATTTTGTAATTTTTTATGACCCCCGAACCTGTCAAAATTTGCAAAAAATGGGTTTGCAGAAAAGTGACCAGAACCCAGCACTGCCTAGCCCATAACTTTTGAAATTTTTACCCGATTTAAAAGTGGAATACCTCTCTGAATTTGTTATTAAAATATCTATCTAGCTGCATTATTGGTTTATTTTCGAATTTTTGGTCAATATTTTGTAATTTTTTATGACCCCCGACCTGTCAAAATTTGCAAAAAATGGGTGCATTATTGGTTTA
>NW_025064417.1:0-10356 GCF_018152265.1 Drosophila ficusphila
GCGAGTTATAATAGGTTCGAATTGGGAATGTTGTACTTGATTTGGGAAACACTTTGACTTCACAAGATTTTGAATAAAACGCCCGGATGGTTTGAGTTCAACTTTAAGACTGATTCTGTATTTCTCTTTTGGTTGGCTTGTTGATTCTTATTCTAACATAAAATGCTGATCTAACGGAAAGTGCTTACTCTATGGATTTGAAGTGGGTCGTATAATTGGAGTAGTTTAGTAGAGTGGCTAAGCGGAGCGGATGCTATTGTTTTGATTCGTCTGCGATTCGATGCATCGGTTATTAGTAGGGCGATCGGATGGCCGCTGAAGTGTTTGCTGAGGCGGCGTGACGATCGGGTGGCCACTTAAGTGTTTGCTGAGGCTGCGATCTGGTGGCCGCTTAAGTGTTTGCTGAGGGTGCGATCGGGTGGCCGCTTAAGTGTTTGCTGTAGCGGCGGTTACTATAGTCGCGGCGGTTTTGGTGGGGGACCGCCGAGGCTAATTGTTGAGGCGGTAACTCCTCCCTCCTCAGATTGAACTACCGACCATAGCGGAGCGATGGGTTGGTGTGAAAGTGGCAGGTGCAGTAATAGTTGATGTGAAGGTGGCAGGCGGACTAATGGTTGGTGTCAACGTCGCAATTGGTGAAGTTGGTGTGAAGGTGGTCGTTCTTTTTGAGCAAACGGCCACGGCCAGCAACACTATCAACATTATGATTAACATCGAGTATGTTGCTGTCGTATGTATAGTGGTTCCCATTTGTAGTCTGTTGATTTGTAGTTTCGTTTCTATATCTTCCATCTTTAGTTCGTGAATTCCCAGTTCCTGTGTTGTTCTATTTGTGTTGATAGTTCCGATGTGTGGTATGTCCAAGTTCAGTTTGGCTGTGCCAAGCCTCTCCGTTGCTTCGTACTGGACGTTGTTAACCATAGTTCTGCATTCGTTGAACGTGATTAGTGCTGATCCATTTATTGTTCTTTCTTGACCACAGTCCGTACGCAGTTTCACATTTTCTCCATTAAAAACGGCGATGTACCCCTCTTCCGGTTCAAAAATCCTTGTTTTGAGCCCAGCATCTCTCGTCTCACAATCCGCTTCCTTTCCGCTGATCAGTTTTCTTAAACAATTTTCATTAACCTGGTTTACAATTTTATCATTCTTACATATATATAAGTTCCTTATTTGCTGACATTTATTCTTATAATAGTACATTTCTTCATTATTCATTGCCACATATTCTGGCGTTATTACAAATTCCGTCTTATTCATAGGTAGTGCTATTATTCTATGTAGTGAATATGTTTCATTTTTAAAAATTGGTAATTTTATTGCAAATATTAGGTCAGTTTCATTCATTATAGCTTTAAATTCTAAAAATTCATACATGTTTTCCTCTGATGTTATCTGAACGCCCTGTTCCTCTAACTCCTGTATGCATTTAGTTGCTTCCTGCTTTTCGAATATAAATTTTGAAATTAACCCCATTTTTGCCAACAATAAACTTTCAGCAACGTCGTTTAAATTTAATCCAAGCATATCTATTGTTACTGAAATCCTGTCTATGTATTCTAACCTATATATCCTCTTATCTTCCTCTAAAAACGTCTTACTTATTCCATTCTTATAGTTATTAATAAACGTGGCTACCCTGCTTTGTTCTTCATTAATATATTTCGTCAAATTTTTAAACATTATGCCGAACTTGTTACCTGTTTTCTCCTGTGCGGACACGGCCTCTCGTAATCTCTCCTCCTCGTTCTGTATTTTCCTTATTTCCTGTTCTAATTTCTCTGCATCTTCTGCATCTAGATTTCCTGTTATGGACTTAACAACTGATCCTAACCCATTAATTAGTCCCCTTGGTTTCCTTTTCTTAGGGCATATTGTCTCTAGTCTTGTTTTAATCATATTTAACTTGTTCTGTAATGCTCTCACGAGGTCTCTTGTTTCTGCATCGTCAGCTATGTCTCTGAGTGTCTTTCCTATGTTTTCTATTGCTTCCTGGTATTCTTGCAACCTTACTATGTGTATCAAATTCCTATGTGTTTGTATTATTCTTGCAGGGCCTAAGTTTATTTGTGCTAACGGCTCGTCTCCTTGTAACTCCCGAATCTCGAGACTCCTTCCTTCGGCCATGGTCACCGACCACCTGTAATTGTTATTATTCGTTTGATTTACCGCTACCGCTGTATAAATACCTTCCGAGAAAACCATGTCCTCCTTTATTGACGTCCTACCCAACAAGAAATCTCCATCCTGCATTTTGTACCGGGACGGAAACAACTCTTTTGTTCCTGCTTCTATCGTGTATACATCCGTTGGTCTATATTTCTCGAAATGAATCTTCAACTTCCCGCTTGCCGTGTGGAACCACCCCTTTTCTACATCGATAATGGCTCCTAGTTGCTGTAACACATCTATTCCAATTAATCCTTCAAAAAACTGGTGAAATTTGAATAGTAGCATTCTCATCTCCCCTACTCCTCCCAGTTCTTCAAACATTGGAATAAACGCCTCTCTTAAAATTGCATGAGATTGGGTTATTGTTTTAATATTTATTGGCTCTCGCAACTCTCTTATGTCTTGTGTTTGTACCAATTCAGGCCGGATAAACGAAAAGGTGGATCCCGTATCAATTAATATCTTAACTATTCCTGAGGTGCCTCTGATCTTCAAATACGGTAGAGTGGAGTGACCTTTCCTCGTCCCTAAATATCCTGTTGATTGTTCGAGGCTAGCTGCTGAAAATTTCCATCCTCCTCCTGGATGTTATGTAGCTGCCCCCAGTTGCCGATCTGTTTTCTCCTCTATTGGAACTATTGGTCGAGTTATATGATCGCTTCGAATTGTTCGAAAAATTCGACTGCCTGGAGTTGTTGGAGTTGTATGATTGCCCTGAATAATTTGAATTCCCAGACATCCTTGATTGCCCACTTCCTTGCGTATCTTTTGGTGCCTGGATTGCTAACTGACTTCCCCCTCTGGGCTTGCCATTATTATAGTTATAGTTACTATTCCATTGCCTGTCTCGATTTTGTTGTCCATAATTCCATTTAGCGTTCCTATTCTGGTAGTTGCGATATTGCCTTGGGTACCCGGATGTCTCTCCTTGACCAAAATTGTTTGGCCCAAATGAATTGCCCATCATTGGGTATGGAAACCCGAATCCTGGCCATCCATTCATATTTGGCATTGCGAACGGCATCGGGAATGGTGGTTGGGCATTGTCTCCCCATCGATACTGTGCCCAGGTGCCTGTTTGCGTTTCTGCTATCGGAATCGGCACCTCCTCGTGCTCCTGTTTCGGAATCTCTTTAACCTCCTTCCTTTGCGACTCGGTCAGTTCCTGATTCCTTGGCTCCAGGTTCTTTTTATCCATCTCTCCTAAGTTCCTTTCTCGACAAGCTATTTCATATGCCTTTGCTATAGTTGGCACACTCATGTTCCTAATGGTCACGCCTACTGGTCCGTCCAGCGCTGATATGAAGGCATTCAACGCTATCTCCTCATACCATTTGGGTTTGTCTCCCCTGAGTATCATCCCCCGTTCCAAGGCCTTGTTCTGGTTAACGAGGGCTTTCTTCAAGGCCATAACCTTCGTGTACAAAGTGTCCAAATCCAATTTCTTTTCCTTCAGGTGTGTTAACTCCATAATTAGGTCTTGCTCCGACCTCTTGTCCTTGAAATGTGTTATTAGCGTTTCCTTGATACGGTCCCAGTTCAATTCCGATTCATCTAGATCCAGAGCCCTATCCGCTGCTCCTACAATCTTGCTCCTAATGGCCCTTAATGCTATTAGTCCTACACTCGACCTTTCTTCCCCTTTAATAAGACCTAGGACCTGCTCTACCGCTGCTATAAATCCGTTTAATTTTCCAGACTCCCCCTCGTACTTTGGAATAATCTCCACTAGGTCTACTACCTTAATCGCCTCCAGTACGCTTGTTGTTGCCATTGCTACGGGTTCCTTTTCTACCTGCATTACTTTCGGACTTAACTTTCTTGGAATTCCCAAAGTCTATCTTGCTTATTCGTAATTTTCTTATAATACTTAGCTTAATCTTTTAGTGATGTAATAATAATTAATAGGTAAGTATTATGTGTGTTCTTATTTACTATATATTCTGCTGGTTGGTTATCTCAATGTTATTCCTATCTTCTGTTGTTGTTATAGTGTAGTGGCTTCGTGAGTTTCCGTGTGGAGACTTGGAGTTCTGTAATTAATTATCGTAAGTTAAACTTCAAAAAGATTTTCCTTTTTCTTTTTCCAATAGCAACAATGGACTTCCTATTAACATTTATTCTGCTATCATCTGTAAAGTAGCCGTTTTCGTCCCTAACATTATTGTTTCGAGCACTCGCTGCTCCTAGCATGCTGAAGCTAGTTGTTCAGCTGTGAGCTACAGCTAAACAACTACTTGCGGACAGTCATTGCCAGTTTCCTCTTTAATTTCCTTTTCACCGCTCCTGGTCTTATAATTGTCTTCGGTCATTCCTACGCTAAGTGACCACAGTGTGTCACCTACTACGTGTGAATGACCAAATCGTGTACCTTATGTCTTCAGCTATATATTCCTTCCTTGTTCTAATCCTTCCACCTTCATGCTAAACCACCGCCCTGTGCGTCACAAGGCGCAGTCTAATACATGCCAATGGATTTCTTTCCTCCTACTCGGTTTTACTTCGAATTAACACTTCCCTTGCTAAACAGTCGCTCTGTGCTCTACAGTTCGCCATTTAATACAACTGAAAGTCCAACCGAAATAACTATTCACTCACAACTGAACATTATTCTCCATGTTCAACGTATTTCTTATTGACATTGTGCACCGTTTGTCTAGTATTCATCCATCATTATTTATTCGTTCAGTTAACTTCCTACTGTGCAGGGTGCCCGAGCTTGCTCGGTCGACCCATTGTGTACTAACTATAACCACAACGTCGCCGATCGAGCCGCTCGACCGGACCACTCGGTGCGCATCAAACCCTCGACCTGCTGCCAACTCCGATCGAAGTGCTTGACCTACACCCACCGTTGATCGCACCGACCTACTTAACGTCAAACTGTTGGTACCCATGACTAGGTCGATGCTCGATGCATTCTGCTATTCAACTTGACCTCATTTGACTTTTCGCCTACATCAACATTATTTCGTTTACTTATAATCAATTATTTGCACACTCACACTGCTCAATACTATAATTCTCCACCTTTTTATCATATTCTCTCTTTTATATTAATACGCCTCGCATTCAATATCATACCCTCTAGTTTTAGTCTTTATTAATTTTCTTTTTCCTGAGGGTACGATTCGATCCCGCTGTACTTCACTCCTTTTACCGATCTTAATATATTTCTTGATTATAGGCTTTCTCTTCTCCATTATTATTGCTTTTACTTTTGTTACTTTTACTTTACTATTCACTCCATGTCACACACTTCACTCTACTCACTTTCTTACATAATAATAATTAGGATCCTAATCATCCTTCTCGGTCTTCGTCGTCTCGGATCCTGCTCGTCCTTGATTGTCCAAAGGTCCTTTGTAGAATCCGTTCGTGGGCGAAGACTACCGACTGCGCCAGTTATAATAGGTTCGAATTGGGAATGTTGTACTTGATTTGGGAAACACTTTGACTTCACAAGATTTTGAATAAAACGCCCGGATGGTTTGAGTTCAACTTTAAGACTGATTCTGTATTTCTCTTTTGGTTGGCTTGTTGATTCTTATTCTAACATAAAATGCTGATCTAACGGAAAGTGCTTACTCTATGGATTTGAAGTGGGTCGTATAATTGGAGTAGTTTAGTAGAGTGGCTAAGCGGAGCGGATGCTATTGTTTTGATTCGTCTGCGATTCGATGCATCGGTTATTAGTAGGGCGATCGGATGGCCGCTGAAGTGTTTGCTGAGGCGGCGTGACGATCGGGTGGCCACTTAAGTGTTTGCTGAGGCTGCGATCTGGTGGCCGCTTAAGTGTTTGCTGAGGGTGCGATCGGGTGGCCGCTTAAGTGTTTGCTGTAGCGGCGGTTACTATAGTCGCGGCGGTTTTGGTGGGGGACCGCCGAGGCTAATTGTTGAGGCGGTAACTAGCGCGAAAGCGGGTTAGAGGAGGGTATATACACAAGCCGAAAAAAAAAACGGCCGGTGTTCAGCAGCAGCAGCAGGAGACTTCAGCAGGAGCAGCAGCGACATGAGGATCGGCGGCAGCAACAACAAACGGCAACAGCAGCAGCACAACTACAGCAGCGGCAACAATTCAGGCCGAGGCGGAAGGCCGCGGCCAGCGGAACAGCCAGGGGCGAAGTGGGGGCTCCGGCGCTTGTCGTCGGTTCTCCAGCTACTGGCGTCCCCGCTGGTGCCGTGGTCCCCGTCGCCGGCCTGGCATGCGGTAAAAATGGAGCTCAACTGCTCAAGGGAGAAGCCTGCCGGGACGCGCTGGGCCAGGGGTTGGCGCCCCGGCGCATGAAGAGGGAGCATCGACTGGCAGCCTGGACGTGCTGGAAGAAAAGGACAAAGGGTAAGCCGAGGAGCGGCCAAATATTTCACAAACTTACCTGGAAGCAAGCCCGGGCGTCCAGTCCAAAGGGGCTGCTGGGGTAGAAGGGGCAGTGGAGGGGAAAAGGGGCCAAGAGAGGGCCTGCCGGGACGCGCTGCATCATGTTGGGCGCCCCGGCACATAGTCATCGGGGAGGCGCTCGCAACTCAACCCGGCAAAGATGCATGCTGCAAGAAGAGGACGGAAATGGTGAGAAATGAGGAAAAAAAAAACGAAATAACCTCAAGTACTTACCAAAACAAAACCACGAGGCCAGCGGTAATTGGGAATGGGGTCGCCACGATAACGGCGGTCGATCGATAGTGCGATCGATGGGAGCTAAAAAAATACTGGAAATATCGCTGGCCGGTCACACTGAATATGACGGCACCCTGAGGAGTGGCAACGCCACGATCGATAGACGAGTTATCGATTGTGCGCGGGAAATTCTGCGCGGGAGACTTTTCAAATTTGAAACGAGGATCGGAAGGAGTCGCGCGCTGGGAGTTTTCGACAGTCAAGATGCCCTAGTCAAGAAGCCCAACGACGGGATGTCTACATAAGCTGAGACTTAGGTGCTGAGATTTGAGGAGCTCTCAGCCGTGGCGGGAGGAGGTCGACGAGGAGTGGCAGCGGCCACAAGGATCAAGGAAGGATCGAGGTGCGCGCAAGGAGCCATGGAGGTCGAGACGCCGCAGTCGAGATGCCTTACTAAGCTGAGACTGTCCGGCTGAGATCCAGAGGGCCCTTGGCCGCACTCAGGAGTGGAGGTCGACGTGGGAAGGATGCAATTTGAGAACGTTTCCCCAGGACATTCCGGAGCCCGAAGCTTTTAAAAGTTTCCGAAGGAAGGGGGAGATGTAAGGGTTTGTAAAACGCCTTACAAGTTTGAGTGCAGGAGAGCCGCATAGCAACAGCGGGATGCGCGGCATGCAGAGAAAAAGGGAAATAACGGTGCAAAGGACTTTGGACTCAATGCTGCGGTGAGTCTGCAGACTTTGGACCCAATAACGGTGAGTCTGCGGACTTCGGACCCGCGCAAAGAGAAGAGACCGTGAACTAACGGTACCGTTCTGGACTTTGTACCCGTTATAACGGTAAAGTTCTGGACTTCGTACCCGTTATAACGGTGAAGTTGGCGGACTTTGGACCAGCACAAAGAGGAGAGACCGTGAACTAACGCGACTTGTGCTGCCCTTTGGACCCGATCACGCCACTTGTCCTGCACTTTGGACCCAATCACGCCACCGAAGGAGGGAAATAACGGGACCAGGGTGGCATATAAAAGGAGGACGCGTGCAGGAAGCTGGACAGTCAAGTGAAGTCGTGCAGCGAGATCGTACCAACGCGAGTGAAACCCCAAGTGAAACACCAAGTGCCAAATAATCCGGAATCAAGATCGCCGAGTCAAGAAGCCCAACGACGGTCACGTCTACATAAGCTGAGACTGCCAAGCTGAGATCCCGAGGGTACAAGGTAAGTTGTAGGGTGCGTCTACGAGTCTCGAAATCGACGAAGTTGGTGGAGTCTTGGCAGTGGATGTTGTGCGAAAGGTACCCGGCGTCGGTTACTCATGAGAGATTGAGGACCTGCTGAGGGCCAGGCCGACGAAGATCCAGTGGAGTTGTGCGAAAGGTACCCGGCGTCGGTTACTCATGAGAGATTGAGGACCTGCTGAGGGCCAGGCCGACGAAGTCCCGACCGAACTCCGGGGTGGAGCGAAGAGTGGTGACTGCAGGCATCACTGCTTAGCCCCGCTAGGGAGGTTCTGCCTAACATCCTCCAAGGTTGTGAGAGGCTCGTAGCGTGCCTAATACGCGACCGGTGCCCAAAAGACTCGGCAAGGCAGAGGACGCACGACAGGCGTGCCGCCGTAGAGTCGACGTGGGAGCCACTACCGGCGTCGACGAGGGAGATCGAGTCATCAAGCAGCAGAACCACGAACCAAATATCGAGCTGTAAATCTACGTACAATAAACCCAACAAGTATTCCTAAATCTAACCTAACTCTGTGTTATACTTTGGTCTCGGGGTTACGCATCAATAAATTTGGTGGGACGAACACACAAACTCATCTGAGCTAGCCGCACGTTCACGTAGCGAGCGGAGAAATAAAAGCGGTTCGTTACAATACCCACTCCCAGCTCGGGGAGGTAGTGACGAAAATAACAATACAGGACTCATATCCGAGGCCCTGCAATTGGAATGAGTACACTTTAAATCCTTTAACAAGGACCAATTGGAGGGCATGTCTGGTGCCAGCAGCCGCGGTAATTCCAGCTCCAATAGCGTATATTAAAGTTGTTGCGGTTAAAACGTTCGTAGTTGAACTTGTGCTTCATACGGGTAGTACAACTTACATTTGTGGTTAGTACTATACCTTTATGTATGTAAGCGTATTACCGGTGGAGTTCTTATATGTGATAAAGTACTTGTATTTTTTCATATGTTCCTCCTATTTAAAAACCTGCATTAGTGCTCTTAAACGAGTGTTATTGTGGGCCGGTACAATTACTTTGAACAAATTAGAGTGCTTAAAGCAGGCTTCAAATGCCTGAATATGCTGTGCATGGGATAATGAAATAAGACCTCTGTTCTGCTTTCATTGGTTTTCAGATCAAGAGGTAATGATTAATAGAAGCAGTTTGGGGGCATTAGTATTACGACGCGAGAGGTGAAATTGTTGGACCGTCGTAAGACTAACTTAAGGAAAGCATTTGCCAAAGATGTTTTCATTAATCAAGAACGAAAGTTAGAGGTTCGAAGGCGATCAGATACCGCCCTAGTTCTAACCATAAACGATGCCAGCTAGCAATTGGGTGTAGCTACTTTTATGGCTCTCTCAGTCGCTTCCCGGGAAACCAAAGCTTTTGGGCTCCGGGGGAAGTATGGTTGCAAAGCTCCATACCATACGAACCGTTCTTAGTTCGTGGAGTGATTTGTCTGGTTAATTCCGATAACGAACGAGACTCAAATATATTAAATAGATATCTTCAGGATTATGGTGTTGAAGCTTATATAGCCTTCATTCATGGTGGGCAGTAAAATGTTTATTGTGTTTGAATGTGTTTATGTAAGTGGAGCCGTACCTGTTGGTTTGTCCCATTATAAGGACACTAGCTTCTTAAATGGACAAATTGCGTCTAGCAATAATGAGATTGAGCAATAACAGGTCTGTGATGCCCTTAGATGTCCTGGGCTGCACGCGCGCTACAATGAAAGTATCAACGTGTATTTCCTAGACCGAGAGGTCCGGGTAAACCGCTGAACCACTTTCATGCTTGGGATTGTGAACTGAAACTGTTCACATGAACTTGGAGTTCCCAGTAAGTGTGAGTCATTAACTCACATTGATTACGTCCCTGCCCTTTGTACACACCGCCCGTCGCTACTACCGATTGAATTATTTAGTGAGGTCTCCGGACGTGATCACTGTGACGCCTTGCGTGTTACGGTTGTTTCGCAAAAGTTGACCGAACTTGATTATTTAGAGGAAGTAAAAGTCGTAACAAGGTTTCCGTAGGTGAACCTGCGGAAGGATCATTATTGTATATAATATCTTTACCGTAAACAACAATAACTTGTTTTAATTATAAAATATATTTTTATAATATAACAAGATAAAATTGCCAAACAATTATATATTTATAAAAAAAGAAATTCAATGAAAATTTGGATTAAATTTTTTATAAATAAAATCAAGCAAACAAGAATAATAATCAAGCAAATTAAATTGTATTATAATATATTCACAAATTTATGTTTATATATTATAATATGAAACTTGCGTGTATATGGACCATATATATACACGCGTTGCGAATATG